>NC_069502.1:148182003-148429503 GCF_027579735.1 Bombina bombina | reverse complement strand
GGCTAACGCCGTAACATAAAACTCTTAACCAAAGTGCTAAAAAGTACACTGACACCCATAAACTACCTATTAACCCCTAAACCGAGCCCCCCCCACATCGCAAACAGTTAACTAAAGTTTTTAACCCCTAATCTGCCGACCGGACATTGCCGCCACTACAATAAATATATTAACCCCTAAACCGCCGCACTCCCGCCTTGCAAACACTAGCTACATTTTATTAACCCCTAATCTGCCATCCCTAACATCGCCGAAACCTACCTACATTTATTAACCCCTAATCTGCCGCCCCCAACGTCACTATATTAAATGTATTAACCCCTAAACCTAAGTCTAACCCTAACACCCCCTAACTTAAATATAATTTAAATAAAACAAAATAAAATTACTACAATTAAATAAATTATTCTTATTTAAAACTAAATTCTTGCCTATAAAATAAACCCGAAGGCCTAGATTTAGAGTTGGGCGGTAGCCGTGAAAACCAGCGTTAGAGGCTCCTAACGCTGTTTTTTACCTCCCTCTGATATTTGGAGTCAGTCAGGAAAGGGTCTAACGCTCACTTTTCAGCCGCGACTTTTCCATACCGCAGATCCCCTTACGTCAATTGCGTATCCTATCTTTTCAATGGGATCTTTCTAACGCCGGTATTTAGAGTCGTGGCTGAAGTGAGCGTTAGAAATCTAACGACAAAACTCCAGCCGCAGAAAAAAGTCAGTAGTTAAGAGCTTTCTGGGCTAACGCCGGTTTATATAGCTCTTAACTACTGTGCTCTAAAGTACACTAACACCCATAAACTACCTATGTACCCCTAAACCGAGGTCCCCCCACATCGCCGCCACTCTATTAAATTTTTTTAACCCCTAATCTGCCGACCGCCACCTACGTTATACTTATGTACCCCTAATCTGCTGCCCCTAACACCGCCAACCCCTATATTATATTTATTAACCCCTAATCTGCCCCCCTCAACGTCGCCTCCACCTGCCTACACTTATTAACCCCTAATCTGCCGAGCGGACCGCACCACTACTATAATAAAGTTATTAACCCCTAATCCGCCTCACTCCCGCCTCAATAACCCTATAATAAATAGTATTAACCCATAATCTGCCCTCCCTAACATCGCCGACACCTAACTTCAATTATTAACCCCTAATCTGCCGACCGAATCTCACCGCTACTGTAATAAATGGATTAACAACCCCCTAAGTTAAATATAATTTAAATCTAACTAAATAAATTAACTCTTATTAAATAAATTATTCCTATTTAAAGCTAAATGCTTACCTGTAAAATAAACCCTAATATAGCTACAATATAAATTATAATTATATTATAGCTATTTTAGGATTTATATTTATTTTACAGGTAACTTTGTATTTATTTTAACCAGGTACAATAGCTATTAAATAGTTAAGAACTATTTAATAGCTAAAATAGTTAAAATAATTACAAAATTACCTGTAAAATAAATCCTAACCTAAGTTACAATTAAACCTAACACTACACGATCAATAAATTAATTAAATAAAATACCTACAATTATCTACAATTAAACCTAACACTACACTATCAATAAATTAATTAAATACAATATCTACAAATAAATACAATGAAATAAACTAACTAAAGTACAAAAAATAAAAAAGAACTAAGTTACAAAAAATAAAAAAATATTTACAAACATTAGAAAAATATTACAACAATTTTAAACTAATTACACCTACTCTAAGCCCCCTAATAAAATAACAAAGCCCCCCAAAATAAAAAAAATGCCCTACCCTATTCTAAATTAAAAAAGTTCAAAGCTCTTTTACCTTACCAGCCCTGAACAGGGCCCTTTGCGGGGCATGCCCCAAGAAGTTCAGCTCTTTTGCCTGTAAAAAAAACACATACAATACCCACCCCCCAACATTACAACCCACCACCCACATACCCCTAATCTAACCCAAACCCCCCTTAAATAAACCTAACACTAAGCCCCTGAAGATCTTCCTACCTTGTCTTCACCACACCGGGTCCCGATCTGTCCAGAAGAGCCTCCGATGTCTTGATCCAAGCCCAAGCGGGGGGCTGAAGAGTGACGTCCATCCTCGGGCTGAAGTCTGGATCCAAGCGGCGGCTGAAGAACTCCATCATCGGGCTGAAGTCGGAAGTCCATCATCGGGATGAAGTCTTCTATCAAGCCGCATCTTCAATCTTCTTTCTTCTGGAGCAGAGCGGAGCGATCTTCTTTCCAACCAACGTGGATCCAACCTCTTCAACCGACGCCTACTCGCCGAATGATGGTTCCTTTAAATGACGTCATCCAAGATGGCATCCCTCGAATTCCGATTGGCTGATAGGATTCTATCAGCCAATCGGAATTAAGGTAGGAATATTCTGATTGGCTGATGGAATCAGCCAATCAGAATCAAGTTCAATCCGATTGGCTGATCCAATCAGCCAATCAGATTGAGCTCACATTCTATTGGCTGTTCCGATCAGCCAATAGAATGCGAGTTCAATCTGATTGGCTGATTGGATCAGCCAATCGGATTGAACTTGATTCTGATTGGCTGATTCCATCAGCCAATCAGAATATTCCTACCTTAATTCCGATTGGCTGATAGAATCCTATCAGCCAATCGGAATTCGAGGGACGTCGTCGGAAGAAGAAGATGGGTAAGCGGTGGAGGTCTTCAAGATGGAGCCGGTCGTCATCGGATGAAGATAGAAGATGCCGCTTGGATCAAGATGGTTGCCGGTCCTGATCGCCTCTTCTTCCCGGATAGGATGAAGACTTTGGAGCCTCTTCTGGACCTCTTCAGCCGCCGGATGATGGATGTCTAGCCCCCGCTTGGGCTTGGATGAATATTTCGGAGCCTGGAACGATCGGTAATACCTGGCATGGTGAAGACAAGGTAGGAAGATCTTCAGGGGCTTAGTGTTAGGTTTATTTAAGGGGGGTTTGGGTTAGATTAGGGGTATGTGGGTGGTGGGTTGTAATGTTGGGGGGGTATTGTATGTTTTTTTTTTACAGGCAAAAGAGCTGAATTCTTTGGGGCATGCCCCACAAAAGGTCCTTTTAAGGGCTGGTAAGGTAAAAGAGCTTTGAACTTTTGTAATTTAGAATAGGGTAGGGCATTTTTTTTATTTTGGGGGTCTTTGTTATTTTATTAGGGGGCTTAGAGTAGGTGTAATTAGTTTAAAATTGTTGTAATTTTTTTCTTATGTTTGTAAATATTTTTTTTTTTTTGTAACTTAGTTCTTTTTTATTTTTTGTACTTTAGTTAGTTTATTTCATTGTATTTATTTGTAGGAATTGTATTTAATTTATTTATTGATAGTGTAGTGTTAGGTTTAATTGTAGATAATTGTAGGTAGTTTATTTAATTTATTTATTGATAGTGTAGTGTTAGGTTTAATTGTAACTTAGGTTAGGATTTATTTTACAGGTAATTTTGTAATTATTTTAACTATTTTATCTATTAAATAGTTCTTAACTATTTAATAGCTATTTTACCTGGTTAAAATAAATACAAAGTTACCTGTAAAATAAATATAAATCCTAAAATAGCTATAATATAATTATAATTTATATTGTAGCTATATTAGGGTTTATTTTACAGGTAAGTATTTAGCTTTAAATAGGAATAATTTATTTAATAAGAGTTAATTTATTTCGTTAGATTTAAATTATATTTAATTTAGGGGGGTGTTAGGGTTAAAGTTTGACTTAGCTTTAGGGGTTAATAAATTTATTAGAGTAGCTGTGAGCTCCTGTCGGCAGATTAGGGGTTAATACTTGAAGTTAGGTGTCGGCAATGTTAGGGAGGGCAGATTAGGGGTTAATACTATTTATTATAAGGTTATTGAGGCGGGAGTGAGGCGGATTAGGGGTTAATACATTTATTATAGTAGCGGTCTGGTCGGCAGATTAGGGGTTAATAAATGTAGTTAGGTGGAGACGACGTTGGGGGCGGCAGATTAGGGGTTAATAAATATAATATAGGGGTCGGCGATGTTAGGGCAGCAGATTAGGGGTACATAGGGATAATGTAGGTGGCGGGGGTGTACGGAGCGGCATATTAGGGGTTAAAAATAATATGCAGGGGTCAGCGATAGCGGGGGCAGCAGATTAGGGGTTAATAAGTGTAAGGTTAGGGGTGTTTAGACTCGGGGTACATGTTAGAGTGTTAGGTGCAGACGTAGGAAGTGTTTCCACATAGAAAACAATGGGGCTGCGTTAGGAGCTGAACGCGGCTTTTTTGCAGGTGTTAGTTTTTTTTTCAGCTCAAACAGCCCCATTGTTTCCTATGGGGGAATCGTGCACGAGCACGTTTTGAAGCTGGCCGCGTCCGTAAGCACCGCTGGTATCGAGAGTTGAAGTTGCGGTAAATATGCTATACGCTCCTTTTTTGGAGCCTAACGCATCCATTCTGTGAACTCTAAATACCAGCGGTATTTAAAAGGTGCGGCCAGAAAAAAGCATGCGTAGCTAACGCACCCCTTTGGCCGCAAAACTCTAAATCTAGGCGGAAGATAGCTACAATATAACTAATAATTACATTGTAGCTAGCTTAGGTTTTATTTTTATTTTACAGGCAAGTTTGTATTTATTTTAACTAGGTACAATAGCTATTAAATAGTTATGTGTGGGTGGTGGGTTTCAATGTTGGGGGGGTATTGTATTTTGTTTTACAGGTAAAAGAGCTGACTACTTTGGGGCAATGCCCAGCAAAAATCCCTTTTAAGGGCTATTTGTAATTTAGTATAGGGTAGAGATTTTTATTATTATTTTTATTGTCTCCCCTGATGGTTCATTTCTGTTTTTTAATACGATATATATATATATATATATATATATATATATATATATATATATATATATATATATATATATATATATATATATATATATATATATAAATAAACAGAATATATATAGGGGCCGCCCTTTGTCAATCACAAACAGTTATTCAAAAGTGCCAATGATATAAGCCACACACAAAAATAATAATGATATATACTTATCTAAAATCAATGCAATGCAACAAATTATGATATAATATATGTCAAACAAAGGCAATAAAATGCTAGAGTCCCATAAAGGAGAGAGGTGATATGATGGATGAGGAACCCAGGATTAATTTGTAATATCAGATCCAGGCAGCTGTCTGTAGGTGGATCAAGGCCACAATCTAGGGTCAGTTATCTGTGGCCTTGATCCACCTTGATTACAAAGGCAATAAAATGCTAGAGTCCCATAAAGGAGAGAGGTGATATGATGGATGAGGAACCCAGGATTAATTTGTAATATCAGATCCAGGCAGCTGTCTGTAGGTGGATCAAGGTCACAATCTAGGGTCAGTTATCTGTAGACAATATAAAAGACAGAAGCGCCACATGGCCTAGTATTATATGAACAGGTGAAGAATAGTGTGTGATAAATAACACTTTTAGTGAAACACTTCTTTTGATGCAAACAAGGCAAGCTGGACTCAAACAGTCACCCAGTAGACTGACGTCCGGTGTTTGATCAGCAATCTGTAGATGGTGTAAAAAAGCAAACAAAAGCGCCAATATGGCCTAGTACTGCAGGATAAATGAGAGATGATATCAAAACAGGTTTCACTCACATTTGATGGAGCCCCTCTCTTGGCGCATTAGAAGCAGGCTGGAATCAAACAGTCACCCAGCAGACTGACCTCCAGTATGGCAGGAAACTCCAAAGGATCAGGATAAAAACAGTCCAAAAATGGTAGTGTATCAAACCAAAAAGTGGGTAAGAAATATAAAAGTAATAATACAACAAACTCACAAGTAAGTACTAGATTCAATGGATGGTAGTTACGTTTTTCATCATAACCTATCATAACCTATGAAATTGACTTTGTGCTGATCCCGCCCCCCCCTCCCCTTTGCTCCATAGTAGTAAAAAAGATTTAATTATTTTCAGTATGGATAATACGGCTCTTTGATGCCTTCAACCTTTAGTGAATAAATATTGTTCTTATTATTACATTTAGTATATCCCCTCAAACATAACCTGATATGGCGGTCCCACAAATAAATAGTATACATTTTCACAGACAGATTGTGGTGTTGCCTTTCATCTCAAAACAGCAAGTAAATATTTGAGATCATTATATATGTTACTCCCCTTTCATTGTAACTGCTTCTAGAAACTATATGGATAGCATGTGTGGTGTTTTTTTGATGGCAACAACTCTTGATATGTAGTGTTTTTTGATCATTGACTCTAGTTCATAATATGTTAGAATGTTTAGATTCTATTATATGTATCCAATGTTTAGATTCTATTATATGTATCCATCATTTTGCATCATGGCTAATGAATTAGGCCACACATGAGTTGTTCACACTAGTCATTATGACATCCAGTTGGTTAACACCCACACCAGGTGTTGCATATTAAATAGAATATTTTGTCTGGTATATAGCAAGTTATTTTTATTCTTGTTTTTATTTTATTTTAATAAAGTAAGTTTATACACTTACCACTTGCTGCCATACTTTTATATTTCTTACCCACTTTTTTGGTTTGATACACTACCATTTTTGGACTGTTTGTATCCTGATCCTTTGGAGTTTCCTGCCATACCAGAGGTCAGTCTGCTGGGTGACTGTTTAATTCCAGCCTGCTTCTAATACACCAAGAGAGGTGCTCCACCAAATGTGAGTGAAACCTGTTTTGATATATATAAATAATGTATATACACACACATATATATATATATATATATATATATATATATATATATATATATATATATATATATTATTTATATTATTTATTTTAATAAAAGGGACATTTTTTGATGTGAAGAACATAGGAATTTAAAGTATTTCTATTCAAAACACATTAAAAAAAATATTAAAACTGAATAAAAATGATATTGCATGTTTTAAGGTATTTGACTGGGATAGGCTTAAAATTGAATATATATGTCGACATGTGCATTTATGTATTTTATATGTGTATATATATGTTTGTATGTGTGCATATACATATTTACACATATCAACACATAAAAACACACGTATACCCATATATAAACATATATATATATATATATATATATATATATATATATATATATATATATATATATATATATATATATATATATATATATATATAAATATAAATATACATATACACATATTTAGAAATGTATACTGTATATTCATTGGAGCTCTTCCCAGTCAAACACTAACACTTTACCATAAACCATTTTCGATTTAACCCTTTTAAAATATTTGTATCCCACAAAAGTGAGTACATCCCTCACATTTTTGTAAACATTTTATTATATCTTTTCATGTGACAACACTGAAGAAATGACACTTTGCTACAATGTAAAGTAGTGAGTGTACAGCCTGTATAAGAGTGTAAATTTGCTGCCCCCTCAAAATAACTCAAAACACAGCCATTAATGTCTAAACTGTTTGCAACAAAAGTGAGTACAACCCTAAGTGGAAATGTCCAAATTGGACCTATTTAGCCATTTTCCCTCCCCGGTGTCATGTGACTCGTTAGTGTCACAAGGTCTCAGGTATGAATGGGGAGCAGGTGTGTTAAATTTGGTGTTATCGCTCTCACACTCTCTCATACTGGAAGTTCAACATGGCACCTCATGGCAAAGAACTCTGAGGATCTGAAAAAAAGAATTGTTGCTCTAAGAGGGCCTAGACTATAAAAAGATTGCCAAGACCCTGAAACTGAGCTGCAACACGGTGGGCAAGACCATACAGTGACAGCGGTTTCACAGGACAGGTTCCACTCAGAACAGGCCTCACCATGGTCGACCAAAGAAGTTGAGTGGACATGCTCAGCGCCATATCCAGAGGTTGTCTTTGGGAAATAGATGTATGAGTGCTGCCAGCATTGCTGCAGAGATGGAAGGGGTGGGGGGTCAGCCTGTCAGTGCTCAGCCATACGCCGGACACTGCATCTAATTGGTCTGCATGGCTGTCATCCCAGTAGGAAGCTTCTTCTAAAGATGATGCACAAGAAAGCCCGCAAACAGTTTGCTGAAGACAAGCAGACTAAGGACATGGATTACTGGTACCATGTCCTGTGTTCCGTTGAGACCAAGATAAACTTATTTGGTTCAGATGGTGTCAAGCGTGTGTGGTGGCAACCAGGTGTGGAGTACAAAGATAAGTGTGTCTTGCCTACAGTCAAGCATGGTGGTGGGAGTGTCATGGTCTGGGCCTGCATGGGTGCTGCCGGCACTGGGGAGCTACAGTTCATTGAGGTAACCATGAATGCCAACATGTACTGTGACATACTGAAGCAGAGCATGATCCCCTCCTTTTGGAGACTGGGCTGCAGGGCAGTATTCTAACATGATAACGACCCCAAACACACCTCCAAGACGACCACTGCCTTGCTTAAGAAGCTGAGGGTAAAGGTGTTGGACTGTCCAAGCATGTCTCCAGACCTAAACCCTATTGAGCATCTGTAGGGCATCCTCAAACGGAAGGTGGGGGAGCACAAGGTCTCTAACATCCACCAGCTCCGTGATGTCATCATGGAGGAGTGGAAGAGGACTCCAGTGGCTACCTGTGAAGCTCTGGTGTGAAGAACTCCATGCCCAAGAGTTTTAAGGCAGTGCTGGAAAATAATGGTGGTCACACAAAATATTGACATTTTGGGCCCAATTTGGACATTTCCACTAATGGTGTACTCACTTTTAGTGCCAACGGTTTAGACACTAAAGTCATGCTAAATATTCTAGCGTAGTTTTGGCTTTCCCTCGAATGCAAATTATAGCTTTCAACTTTTAATACCAGTTAGCACTTTCGCAATATCCATTGAAAGTATAGACTGCGCTTGAGCAAAGTCGACCTTGCTTTCCTTTCTCTGGCTGTCATGGATTTGTAATATCAGGTGGCACGTTAATGATAGCACGGTCCAGCGATAACACGCCCGCACTATCATTAGCTTGCCACTTGTAATCTGGCCCTATGTGTATCCACACATACATATACACACACACACACATATATATATATATATATATATATATATATATACACATACACATACATGTTATAAACCTCTATTTTAATAATTATACAAAAACATAATTTATGTAAGAACTTACCTGATAAATTCATTTCTTTCATATTAGCAAGAGTCCATGAGCTAGTGACGTATGGGATATACATTCCTACCAGGAGGGGCAAAGTTTCCCAAACCTCAAAATGCCTATAAATACACCCCTCACCACACCCACAATTCAGTTTAACGAATAGCCAAGAAGTGGGGTGATAAGAAAGGAGCGAAAGCATCAAAAATAAGGAATTGGAATAATTGTGCTTTATACAAAAAAATCATAACCACCACAAAAAGGGTGGGTCTCATGGACTCTTGCTAATATGAAAGAAATGAATTTATCAGGTAAATTCTTACATAAATTATGTTTTCTTTCATGTAATTAGCAAGAGTCCATGAGCTAGTGACGTATGGGATAATGAATACCCAAGATGTGGAACTTCCACGCAAGAGTCACTAGAGAGGGAGGGATAAAATAAAAACAGCCAATTCCGCTGAAAAATAATAATAATCCACAACCCAAAACAAAAGTTTTTAATCTCAAAATAATGAAATTATAAGCAGAAGAATCAAACTGAAACAGCTGCCTGAAGTACTTTTCTACCAAAAACTGCTTCAGAAGAAGAAAACTCATCAAAATGGTAGAATTTAGTAAAAGTATGCAAAGAAGACCAAGTTGCTGCTTTGCAAATCTGATCAACAGAAGCTTCATTCCTAAACGCCCAGGAAGTAGAAACTGACATAGTAGAATGAGCCGTAATTCTTTGAGGCGGGGAATTACCCGACTCTACATAAGCATGATGAATCAAAGACTTTAACCAAGACGACAAAGAAATGGTGGAGGCCTTCTGACCTTTTCTGGACCCAGAAAAGATAACAAATAGACTAGAAGTCTTTCTAAAATCCTTAGTAGCTTCAACATAATATTTCAAAGCTCTTACTACATCCAAAGAATGTAAAGATCTCTCCTTTGAATTCTTAGGATTAGGACATAATGAAGGAACAACAATCTCTCTACTAATGTTGTTAGAATTCACAACCTTAGGTAAAAATTCAAATGAAGTTCGCAACACTGCCTTATCCTGATGGAAAATCAGAAAAGGAGATTCACAAGAAAGAGCAGATAACTCAGAAACTCTTCTAGCAGAAGAGATGGCCAAAAGGAACAGAACTTTCCAAGAAAGTAATTTAATGTCCAGAGAATGCATAGGTTCAAACGGAGGAGCTTGTAAAGCCCTCAGAACCAAATTAAGACTCCAAGGAGGAGAAATTGACTTAATGACAGGTTTTATACGAACCAAAGCCTGTACAAAACAATGAATATCAGGAAGAATAGCAATCTTTCTGTAAAAAAGAACAGAAAGAGCAGAGATTTGTCCTTTCAAGGAACTTGCAGACAAACATTTATCCAAACCATCCTGAAGAAACTGTAGAATTCTAGGAATTCTGAACGAATGCCAGGAGAATTTATGAGATGAACACCAAGAAATGTAAGTCTTCCAGACTCGATAATAAATCTTCCTAGACACAGATTTACGAGCCTGTAACATAGTATTAATTACTGAGTCAGAGAAACCTCTATGACTAAGAATCAAGCGTTCAATTTCCATACCTTCAAATTTAATGATTTGAGATCCTGATGGAAAAAAGGGCCTTGAGATAGAAGGTCTGGTCTTAACGGAAGAGTCCAAGGTTGGCAACTGGCCATCCAAATGAGATCCGCATACCAAAACCTGTGAGGCCATGCTGGAGCCACCGGCAGCACAAACGAACGTTCCATTAGAATTTTGGAAATCACTTTTGGAAGAAACACTAGAGGCGGAAAGATATAGGCAGGATGATAATTCCAAGGAAGCGACAACGCATCCACTGACTCCGCCTGAGGGTCCCTGGATCTGGACAGATACCTGGGAAGTTTCTTGTTTAGATGAGAGGCCATCAGATCTATTTCTGGAAGACCCCAGATTTGAACAATCTGAAGAAATACCTCTGGGTGAAGGGACCATTCGCCCGGATGTAACGTCTGGCGACTGAGATAATCCGCTTCCCAATTGTCTACACCTGGGATGTGAACCGCAGAAATTAGACAGGAGCTGGATTCCGCCCATACAAGTATCCGAGATACTTCTTTCATAGCCTGAGGACTGTGAGTCCCACCTTGATGATTGACATATGCCACGGTTGTGACATTGTCTGTCTGAAAACAAATAAACGATTCTCTCTTCAGAAGAGGCCAAAACTGAAGAGCTCTGAAAATCGCACGGAGTTCCAAAATGTTGATTGGTAATCTCGCCTCCTGAGATTCCCAAACCCCCTGCACTGTCAGAGATCCCCATACAGCTCCCCAACCTGACAGACTCGCATCTGTTGAGATCACAGTCCAGGTTGGGCGAACAAAGGAAGCCCCTTGAACTAAACGATGGTGATCTATCCACCACGTCAGAGAGTGTCGTACATTGGGATTTAAGGATATTAATTGTGATATCTTTGTATAATCCCTGCACCATTGGTTCAGCATACAAAGCTGAAGAGGTCGCATGTGAAAATGAGCAAAGGGGATTGCGTCCGATGCAGCAGTCATGAGACCTAGAATTTCCATGCACAAAGCTACCGAAGGGAATGATAGAGACTGAAGGTTTTGACAGGCTGAAACCAATTTCAGACGTCTCTTTTCTGTTAGAGACAAGGTCATGGACACTGAATCTATTTGAAAACCCAAAAAGGTTACCTTTGTCTGAGGAATCAACAAACTCTTTGGTAAATTGATCCTCCAACCATGTTTTTGAAGAAACAACACAAGTTGATTCGTGTGAGATTCTGCAGAATGTAAAGACTGAGCAAGTACCAAGATATCGTCCAAATAAAGAAATACCGCAATACCCTGTTCTCTGATTACAGAGAGAAGGGCACCGAGAACCTTTGAAAAGATCCTTGGAGCTGTTGCTAGGCCAAACGGAAGGGCCACAAACTGGTAATGCTTGTCTAGAAAAGAGAATCTCAGAAACTGAAAGTGATCTGGATGAATCGGAATATGAAGATATGCATCCTGTAAATCTGTTGTGGACATATAATGCCCTTGCTGAACAAAAGGCAGAATAGTCCTTATAGTTACCATTTTGAATGTTGGTATCCTTACATAACGATTCAATATCTTTAGATCCAGAACTGGTCTGAAGGAATTCTCCTTCTTTGGTACAATGAATAGATTTGAGTAAAACCCCAGACCCTGTTCCAGAACTGGAACAGGCACAATTACCCCGGCCGACTCTAGATCTGAAACACATTTCAGAAATGCCTGAGCTTTCACTGGGTTTATTGGAATGCGAGAGAGAAAAAATCTCTTTGCAGGTGGCCTTACCTTGAAACCTATTCTGTACCCTTGAGAAACAATGTTCTGAATCCAAAGACTGTGAAGCGAATTGATCCAAATGTCTTTGAAAAAACGTAACCTGCCCCCTACCAGCTGAGCTGGAATGAGGGCCGCACCTTCATGTGGACTTGGGAGCTGGTTTTGACTTTCTAAAAGGCTTGGTTTTATTCCAGATTGGAGAAGGTTTCCAGACAGAAACCATTCCTTTAGGGGAAGGGTCAGGCTTCTGTTCCTTATTCTGACGAAAGGAACGAAAACGATTAGCAGCCCTGTATTTACCTTTAGATTTTTTGTCCTGAGGCAAAAATGTTCCTTTCCCCCCAGTAACAGTTGAAATAATAGAATCCAACTGGGAACCAAATAATTTATTACCTTGGAAAGAAAGAGCAAGCAAAGTTGATTTGGAAGACATATCTGCATTCCAAGTTTTAAGCCATAAAGCTCTTCTAGCTAAAATAGCTAAAGACATATACCTGACATCAACATCAGCCACAGAAATAGCAGGCCTAAGAAGATTACCTGAACATAAATAAGCTTTCCTCAGAAAGGATTCAATCTTCCTATCTAAAGGATCCTTAAATGAAGTACTATCTGCCGTAGGAATAGTAGTACGTTTAGCAAGAGTAGAGATAGCCCCATCAACTTTAGGGATTTTGTCCCAAAACTCTAATCTATCAGATGGCACAGGATACAATTTCTTAAACCTTTGAGAAGGAGTAAATGAAGCACCCATATTATTCCATTCCCTAGAAATTACTTCAGAAATAGCATCAGGGACAGGAAAAACTTCTGGAATAACCATAGGAGGTTTAAAAACCGAATTTAAACGCTTAGTAGATTTAGTATCAAGAGGACTAGAATCCTCAATTTCTAAAGCGATTAAAACTTCTTTAAGTAAAGAGCGAATAAATTCCATCTTAAATAAATATGAAGATTTATCAGTGTCAATATCTGAGACAGAATCCTCTGAACCAGAAAAATCCTCATCAGAAACAGACAAATCAGAATTATGACAGTCATTTAAAATTTCATCTGAAAAATGAGAAGTTTTAAAAGACCTTTTACGTTTATTGGAAGGAGGAATAACAGACATAGCCTTCCTAATAGATTTAGAAACAAATTCCCTTATATTAACCGGAACATCCTGAGTATTAGATGTTGAGGGAACAGCAACAGGTAATGGTATATTACTAATGGAAATACTATCTGCATTAGCAAGTTTATCATGACATTCATCACAAACTACAGCCGGAGGAACAGTTACCAAAAGTTTACAACAAATACACTTAACTTTGGTAGAACCAGCATCAGGCAGCGTCTTTCCAGAAGTAGATTCTGATCCAGGGTCAGGTTGTGACATCTTGCAATATGTAATAGAAAAAACAACATATAAAGCAAAATTATCAAATTCCTTAAATGACAGTTTCAGGAATGGGAAAGAATGCCAATGAACAAGCCTCTACCAGAAGCAATGAAAAATGAGACTGAAATAATGTGAAAAAAAGGTGGAGACAAAAATGACGCCCACATTTTTAAGCGCCAAAAAAGACGCCCACATTTTTTGCGCCAAAAAAATCCGCGCCAAGAATGATGCAATAAATTGAAGCATTTTCAGCCCCCGCGAGCCTAACAGCCCACAGGGAAAAAAGTCAATTGAAAACAAATTTTTAAGGTAAGAAAAAAATTGAATATTTATATGCATTAACCCAAATAATGAAACTGACTGTCTGAAATAAGGAATATTGATCATCCTGAATCAAGGCAAATATAAGTTTAAAGACATATATTTAGAACTTTACATATAAAGTGCCCAACCATAGCTTAGAGTGTCACAAAAATAAGACTTACTTACCCCAGGACACTCATCTACATATAGTAGATAGCCAAACCAGTACTGAAACGAGAATCAGTAGAGGTCATGGTATATATAAGAGTATATCGTCGATCTGAAAAGGGAGGTAAGAGATGAATCTCTACGACCGATAACAGAGAACCTATGAAATAGATCCCGTAGAAGGAGACCATTGAATTCAAATAGGCAATACTCTCTTCACATCCCTCTGACATTCACTGCACTCTGAGAGGAAAACCGGGCTCCAGCCTGCTGCGAAGCGCATATCAACGAAGAATCTAGCACAGACTTACTTCACCACCTCCATAGGAGGCAAAGTTTGTAAAACTGAATTGTGGGTGTGGTGAGGGGTGTATTTATAGGCATTTTGAGGTTTGGGAAACTTTGCCCCTCCTGGTAGGAATGTATATCCCATACGTCACTAGCTCATGGACTCTTGCTAATTACATGAAAGAAATATTTTTTTACATTTTAAGATCTAAAAAATATATATAATGCACCTTAATAAAACTCCTATCAACTTTAGCACACATGAATAATTGTTTTACTCCTGTTTGCTTAAGAGCACATGCATTATAATGATTTAATGCAATTTCTATGAACCTCTAAAGTAATTATTTTATTAATAATATTTTTCAATATTTTATATCAAATAAATACATAACACACCTTAATAGAACTCTTGTCGGGTTTAGCTCAATTGCAGAGCTTACACGCCTCAAAAGACATAACTCAGGTGCACTAAAGCCAATAGGAGTAAAATAAGTTCTATGAAGGTACGTTATGTATTTATTTTGTATAAAATATTGAACACATATTATTTATAGTTATTAATAAGCCTGCCCAGAGGGCAGTTTATGCGTTGTTAATAAAAAATTTAAAAAAAGCTCCCCCCCCAAAATAAAAACACCCCCTAATCTAATGCTGAACTACCAATAGCCCTTAAAAGGGCTTTTTGCAGGGTATTGCCTTAAAGGGACATAATACTCATATGCTAAATCACTTGAAACTGATGCAGTATAACTGTAAAAAGCTGACAGGAAAATATCACCTGAGAATCTCTATGTAAAAAAGGAAGATATTTTACCTCACAATCTCCTCAGCTCAGCAGAGTAAGTTCTGTGTAAAAAGTTACACTCCATTGTTGCCCAGCTGCAGGTAAAAAAAATAAAAATGAAGAAATGAACAGCAGCCAACCAGCATCAACAGTGCTGAGGTCATGGACTCTTTTACTGTGATCTCATGAGATTTGACTTAACTCTCATGAGATTTCATTGTAAACTTCCTTAAGCTGAATAGGGAAATAAGATGTGCACAAAGCTCGATCCTTCCGCTGTCCCGGGACAGACATACTAATTTGCTGCTTAGAAGTCCTTTACAATAGTAAGTGGCTACTGAGAAACTTTTGAGGTAAAATATCTTTCTTTTTTATATAGCGATGTTTAGGTGATATTTTCTAGTCAGCTTTTTACAGATATACTGCATCACTTTCAAGTATTTAAACATTTGGGTATTATGGCCCTTTAAGTTAAGCAGCTCTTTTGCAGTTACAAAAAATTCTAAGTCCCCCCTAACAGTAAAACCCACAAACCCACCAAACCCCCACAAAATAAATAAACCTAACACTAAAAAACCTAAAGTATCCATTGCCCTGAAAAGGGCATTCAGCTTTTTTGCTGCCCATCCCTAATCTAAAAAAATAAAAATATTTAAAAAATAAAAACCTAAGTTTAAGTTTTAAAACTAAGTTTAAATTAATCTAAAATTACAAAACATAAAAAATCTAATATTACAGAAAATAAAAAACAAAATTATCAAATTTTAAAAAAATTATACCTAATCCCTATGAAAATAAAAAAGACCCCCAAAATAAAAACACCCCCTACTCTAAGAATAAATTGCCAGTAGCCTTTAAAAGGGCTTTTTTGCAGGACATTGCCCCAAGATAAACAGCTCTTTTACATTAAAAATACCAAAGTACCCCCTAACAGTAAAATCCCCCACCCACCAAACCCCCCAAAATAAAAAAACCTAACACTAAAAAACCTAAACTACCCATTTCCCTGAAAAGGGCATTTGTTGGGCATTGCCCTTAAAAGGCAATGCCTTTTAAGTTCCTGTCCCATGCGGTGAAGTCTTCTTTCAAGCGGCCACCTCTTCTTTCTTCTTCCAGGAACAATCCGGGCGCGGAGCGGAGCTGAAGACCGATGACCACGGAGCTGAAGACCAGCGACCCTGGAACTTAAGACCGGCGACCGCGGAGCCATGGAGCATGGAGGAAACTCTGATTTGAAACTGATTTGAATAGCCAATAGAATTTCAGTAGCTCTTATCCTATTAGCTGATTTGAACAGCTAATAGGATTTGAGTAGCTCTCATCCTATTGGCTGATTTGAATTTGAAGAATCAAATCAGCCAATAGGAATTCAAGGGACGCCATCTTTAATCGCGTACCTTAAATTCACTATCCAGTGTACGGCGGCGATCATACGAAGAGGATCCTCCACGCGCCATGGCTCCGCGGTCGCCGGTCTTCAGCTCCGTGATCATTGTTCTTCAGCTCCGCTCTGTGCCAGATTGTTCCTGGAAGAAGAAAGAAGAGGTCGCCACTTGGAAGAAGACTGCACCGCATGGGACAGGACTTTCTCCACCGGACTTCAGGAACGGTGAGTACCAACCGTTGGGTTAGATTTAGGTTTTTTTTAAAATGTTTTTTTTTTTTAAGATTAGGGTGGGCATTTTGTAAAAGAGCTAAATGCCCTTTAAGGGCAATGCCCAACATATGCCCTTTTCAGGGCAATGGGTAGTTTAGGTTTTTTAGTGTTAGGTTTTTTTATTTTGGGAGGTTTGGAGGGTAGGCGGTTTTACTGTTAGGGGAGACTGTTTATTTTGAATGTAAAATAGCTGTTTATCTTGGGGCAATGCCCTGCAAAAAGCCCTTTTAAAGGTTACTGGCAGTTTATTCTTAGATTAGGGGATGTTTTTATTTTGGGGGGCTTTTTTATTTTCATAGGGATTAGGTTTAATTTTGTAAACTTTGGAAATTTGGTTTTTTATTTTCTGCAATGTTAGTCTTTTTTATTTTTTGTAATCTTAGCTTTTTTATTTTTGGTAAGTTTAGTAGTTCTTAGTTTACGTAATTTGTGTTAATTTAGGTGGTGTTAGGTTAAGGGGCTTAGTAATTTAATTAGTTATTTGCGTTGTGGGTGTTTGCGGTTTAGGGGTTAATAGGATAATTAGGTTTATTGTGATGTGGGTGGTTGACGGTTAATGGATTAAGGGGTTAATTACTTTATTATTTTGCGATGTGTGAGTTTGCGGTGTATGTGTTAATACTTTGTGTGGAAGGTTCGTTTTTTTTTTGCTATACTTCAAGCGGCCGGTGTTTTGTTTTTTTGTAATGCTCCATTTGCCTTCGCTGCATCCTGGTGGATTCCGAAAATGGCATCCATTTTTTTTGTAATGCTCCATTTGCCTTACGCTGCATCCCGGTGGTTTCAGAAAATGATAGGGTGGTGAAAGAATATACCTTTGATGGATTTTTTCACCACCCTGCCATTTTCCGAATTTACCTGGATGCAGCTTCACTGCATACAGGTGAATTATTTTGTCTGCGCGCGCAGCCAACATTCTGTTGGCTGCCTGGCGCTGTGAAACATTCCATTGAGGATGCATGCGCAACTGCCGACGGACATTACAATTATAGTATAGATAACTCCTGTCGGCTTTAGCATACATGAGAATCTTCTGTATGTTCTTCATGTGCACGAAGCTGACAGAAGTAAAATAATTCTTCATGTGTGCTAAACCCGACAGGAGTTATTTTTGTATTGCCATAATACTAATACATAGGGCTAAAAAGCGGAAATGGTCGGAAGTAGTGAGCTAAAAATTACTCCCCGTACAGGGAGAAAGAATTCTAACTGCCCAGCCTCTTCCTTTTAGTGCGCATAATGAAGGACATTTTAGTTTTTAGTGCTCCTGGTGCTATTTTGAAAGTACATTGCCTAGCAGTTCCCTTGAGCAATCTTTTCACCCTTGATGGGCACAGAATCTTAGGAGCTGGGTGCGGAATTTTTGAGATTGAGATAGAGGTTGTTTGGTGGATTTTTGAAAACATTTTCATATTGAGTTGTATTATTCACTTAACCCTTTCCCTATCTAAACCAAACACGTTTAATTAACGTTTGCCTGGTGTTTTATTTCTTAACTTTTAGTTTTGATTTCTTTCCTTTCCTCAGACTGTTTTATTCCCCCCTCTTCTTTCTTTTTTTTTTGCGCAACTAAATGATTCCTGATTGTGTTCTTCCCCTTTATTTCTCTACAAAACCTCAACTTTGACGTTTGATTCCATTAACCTTTCAGTTCTCTTTTTTTCTTTTAAAAACTATTTTCCTAAGTGTTTTGTGTTCAAAATCTTGTGATCTTTTTTCTATTTTTGTCTTTTCTTTAAATTCAATTTTCCTTAAAGTTTTTGTCCATTTATTTGATCTTTGGAACTTTATTTTTGCTTTGTGTTCTTAAATAGAAGAGGGTTTTTAAGGGTATCTTAAAATTAGGGACAGCGCTGGACTGGAATAAAAAATAGGCTTGTGCATTTTAAGGCAAAGCAGCCCACTCCCCCACCCACTGTTTCTTATTTAACCATGTACCTTTTATTTATATATATATATATATACAGTATATATAACAGCATCACACAGGATATTTATCCACAAGCAAGGACAAGGGACATTAAGTAGGAAGTGGTTGACAAGTTGTTTACATGACAACTGCAGGCAGTGATTGCAGGAAGGTCCATGCAGTGGACACAAAGATAGTTTAGGTCAGTGATTTGCAACCTTTTTTTTGCAGTGGCACACTGTTTTACATCAAAAAATTCTGCGGCACACCACCTTCCAAAAATTTTACAAAATCACACATTGTATCCTAATACAGGATATATATACAGTTATTATTATTATCGGTTATTTGTAGAGCGCCAACAGATTCCGCAGCGCTGTACAGTATATATATATATATATATATATATATATATATATATATATATATATATATATATATATATATATATACACATACACACACACTGTACTGTGCTGTCATGCCATGCCTCCTACAAACTATACATGACATATTGACATTCATTCACAATCATGATTGTCTGTGAATGAATGTCAGTATGTCATGGTTGTAAATGATGCCTGATGAGCCTGTCACATACCTCCCAATATTTCAAAATTTGAAAAAGGGACACCCCCGCACTGTTGTCAGTCCGCCGTGGCACACCTGAGGATCTCTCACGACACTAGTGTGCCAAGGCACACTGGTTGAAAAACACTGGTTTAGGTATAAGGCACATGTAGCTATGAAAGGGACACAGATATATTATTTCCTGTGGTAACCCTAGGCTTGTTATAACATTTAACGTAATAAAATTATTTTAAAAAAGGATACAATCCTCTAATCAATGCTTAGGTTCAGACACTTTATTAATTAGTGAATATATGTGCTTAAAATAACTTTTTCATACATGGGTTACCTGACAATCCTAAACAATCATGATTTTTTTTTTTTTTTTTAATGCAAAACATAAAAGTCCCTCGACATCCAAATACAAAAAAAAAGAATAAAAGAATGATAATAGTGTAAAAAAATATACATGATTTCCTTTGCTCTTCCAGTCCCTATTTACTCCCACTCACTGTGACTCGAAATCTGGCGGTCAGGGTGAGGTAGCCTCCCCCCAGCACAACAACCCCCCCCCCCCCCCAGCAAAAGCTCTTCGCTCCCTCACAGCACAGCCCTGCCAAGGATATGGCGATATTAAGATTAAGATTCAGTGTCAAACAAACACTGAAACAAAAAACAATGTTTTAAAAAAAAAAAAAAACACTTCCCTTCTCTCTCTATGTTGAGCTTGCACCGCATGACACGGCACATGGCGTCCCCCGGCCTACAGCAGTCAGATTCTCCAGTGAAGGGCTGTTTCCTGACCTGACATCACATATCGTGGCCCAAGGATTAGGGATTACGTAAACCTCACAGATTTAGTTTTTTGTGTTTACTTATGGCTAGCAGTAGTGATAACCTTAGAGGGAGGGGTGGGCGAGGGTGTGAGAGAAGTAGGGGGCCTGCTTAATAGAGGGTCCGGGGCCAAAAAATGTTTTGGGCCCCCAAAAGTAGTCAGTTGTAAGCAATAGTAATAATATAAAAGCTGCTCAATGATTTTGAGGATAGATGGATGGACTGGTAAACTGCACTAAGAAAAGACTCCTCTGCATTAGGATTATGCACATTCTGTACATGTCTATGTATAAACCAGATGCTATGGGTCCCCCAGCACTTGGGTCCTGGTGCCATTGCACCTGCTGCACCAATGGCAATTCCACCCCCGAGTGAGAGTGTAGGTTTAGGTGGCACCGGGATGCAGCTTTGCAGCTTCCAGGTGGATTCTTTTTGCTGCCTTGCGCAGCCAACATTCCTTTGAGGATATGTGCGCAACTGGCGATGGTCGTGTTACAAACGCGATTAAAGTATAGATGAACATTGCATAAAAATGATTTTTCATCTACTTGACTACAAAGGGCTATAATGCAAAGGGCTCCAATATATATGTATTCATGTCTGTAAATACATATATGCACATATAAATACATTAAGACATATGTACACACATCTAAACACACACACATATACACACATATTTAGACATGTTTATGTATGCATCTCTATGTTGAAGCCCTTTGCCTGTCTTTTATTTTCTAACACCTGAGACCTTATATCTTTAAGTATTTATAACTTTTTTATAACTTTTTGTGCAATATGTTTTTTGAAATAATTTTTTATTAGTGTTATTATGTTACTGTATTTTTGGTGTGTTTTGTGTAACTTTTTATTCAAGCGTAAAAGTTAACCAGAGCTCTTAAAGTTAATGTCAATTTTGATGCTAAAGACAGGGGCACTTTAATTCATCAAAATGTACATTTCACTCCTGTTGTGAAAAAAAACTTACCTTTTAATATTCACAGCAGCTCCAGCTTCCTCCGGTCGTTGCAAGCCATTTCTGACGTCAGAAATGATGGATAGGTCATCCTCCAATCATGGCTTCCCCCCCCCCGGGGAATCAGTGTCTGATTCTACGCCGTGATTGAAGAAAGCTGGATTCCTCATTTTAGACCCAGGAAGACGCTTTGCGACTGGTGGAGTTTGTACGCCGCAGTATGTTATTACCGCTAGTGTTTTAGTTTTATAGCGGATCACGGTCCTTATTTGTACATAAGATTCAACTTGGTTTTTGTGAGATTATGCATTTCCACCCTGAGTCTGTATACTATGCTTGCCCAATTTCTCCTGTCTATACATTAGAGTCACTGTCACTTAAGGATACTATATACTCAGACAGTTTAAATATGATGTCACTAGATGGAGGCATTTTGTTGATATTGTGATGTAGTGGTCACCATGGTAACCCTCTTTGGCGGGTTTTTGTTCTGATTAGGGGGTGGGGTTTATATTTGTTTGTCTATAAATGTATTTCACTTTGTATCACTTGTGTCTGAGGAAGGGGATACCATTGTCCCCGAAACGTTACACTGTCACAGTAAAGTTTTTTAAAAGTACCAGTGAGTGCAAGTTTTTTTTTCTTCATTGTTGTAATTAATACTCACTAGCACCCTGGCAGACGAGATGGAAGTGAGAGTGCACATCCTTGCTAATATACATTACATTTGTTGTTGCACCCACAAGTAGAGTGACCTCTTCCTAATTGGACTTTTTTTTTCACTTTTGCACTGGCACTTCATGTGCACCACTTCAGGGGAATTGGTGGTGAACATGGATACAGACGTGAAGGATATACAGACCCTCACATTCACAGAGGTAGACACAGCAAGGATACTATTTAATCTGGAGGATGAGACCACAGGAGGTGATACTGAACAGGCTATTTACCTTGTCCTTCTGAAGTGAAAGAAGAAAGAGATAGACCTTAGACTTCATGGGGTCTACCTGTCAGAATACTACAGGAGGATGTTGATCCCTAGGGGCTTCAGAATCCGCAATCTGCCAACAATTGGAATAAACCCGAGTTCTGTAAGCGCTGGTGCGCAATTTTAAACAAGTGCTCACTTGATCTTATCCTCCTGGTCACTGAAGTGAGAAATCTACTTGATAAAATTAAAACTGAGATCCAAGAATGTGAGAACCAAAAAACAACGATTCTGGTGGAAGATACCTCTGAGCCATCGCTTAATAAACTTGCCACAAAGATTAAAGAGTATAAGGACACTCTGGTACAGTTTAAGAACAGGAAGCTACATACAGTGTGTGAGGACCATAAGGAGAAAACTGTATACCGGTGGTTGAGTAGGGGGGACAATAGGAGACCTTTCATGCAGAGAAGAAGAAGACAAAGATACTTCACTAAGCAGTCACTGCAAATGGTTGACAGTAGTTCCGGATCAGACACGGATGCACCTCAGGGTGCAAAAAGACACACTAACAGCCAATCCACTGGACATCAGGTTTTTCAAGGGGTCACCACAAGAGCCGGACAGAGAAGAAGGGGCGGAGGCCCCATATTCGCAGGGGAGGCTGGAGAGAGAAAGCCGCCTCTACCACCCAGGTAACATCTCACCCTATGGCACAGAGGACCTGGTGGTCAACATCAGCGACCCGGGCCTTATCCATCTCTGAGGTGAATGTGTTGAATAGGGGTCTAAGTTTTGTCCCATCTCGTAGTGGTGATGAGTTCAATGTTTTCATCGATTGCCAGAAGTTCCAGAGGTCACTACGGATTAAAAAGTTTTTTAGAGATGTCCCGAATTTGGAAGAACCTCAGTCCTTTAGGACCAAGAGTTCTTTTGATCCCCAAAGTAGCAATTCCAGCATAAAAACCTTTATGAAGTTAATCACTAAGGACATAAGTGGTCTACAAGCTAATACTTTCTGCAGTAATTTGTCAGAATCTGAGAGGGAGGCCATCCTGTCAATCTCAAAGGATCCAGATATTGTGATAAGGACAGCTGACAAAGGCGGGGCTGTAGTAGTTCTCAACTACAGTGATTACAGTAATGAAATCAAACAACAGCTGAGTAATGTTCACACCTATCAATCCCTGAATAAGGACCCTACAAAGAACTTTCAAGCAATAATTGACCAAGTCATACAGAATGGGATCAGAGTCCTGGATTGATGAAGGAATCTCAAAATTCCTGTTGATTGAGCACCCGGCGTGTCCAATTTTATATACATTGCCAAAGATCCACAAAGATCTCAAATGACCTCCGATAGTTTCGGCCAGAAACTCCATCACCTCAAGATTGGCAATGTTTGTAGACCACTTCCTTCAGACATTGGTGAGGAATAGGAGGTCCTACTTGAGGGACTCATCACATCTAATTGAAGATCTCAAATCAGTCTCTATTGATGAACCGTATATACATGTAACTGCCGATGTAAATAGTCTTTACACCATTATTCAACACAAAGCAGGGAAACTATGTGTAACTAAAGTTTGGATAGGTATCCTTACATTGGTCCCCCGAGAGACTTTCTGATACAACTACTTGATTTAAGTCTCCGGTTGAATTATTTCCGCTTTGAGGGTAAGTTTTACCAGCAAATCTCTGGCACGGCCATGGGATCAAACGTGCCCCCCTCATTAGCCAACCTATTCATGGAGCAATATGAAACCTCAGTTATGCAAATTTACAACAAACCAGAGGTACTTTTCTATAGACGTTATATAGATGACCTCCTAATCATTTGGAGGGGGTCACCAGTACATCTTGAGTCTTGGTTTACACAGTTAAACTCCTTACAGAATCTGGTAAAATTTAAGGTGTCACACAGTGCAACGTCCATCGAATTCTTGGATCCTAGAATTTTCAAACTGGAGAACAAGCAATTGGGGACTTCACTTTATAGGAAACCCACCAATAGGAATTCGATCCTACACGCTACCAGTAGCCACCCTACAGCCCTATTAAAATCTATCCCTAAAGCTCAGATGTGTCGTGTCATCCGGAACAACAGTGAAGCCCTAGTAAGGGGTGAACAACTTACTGACATGGAACAAAGATTTATTCAGAGGGGGTATAACCCACATTTGGTTAGTCAAAGTAGATCTTTGGCAGAGAGTAGGGGATCACCATCGAATACAACTAAGACAGAGGTTGAGCCAAGAATGACTTTTATCACCACATACAGTCCAGCTACTAGGACAGTGGGGAAGGCACTTAGGCAACACTGGCACATAGTACAGAATGACCCTGCACTCCCGTTCAAACAATGGCAGAATCCAAGAGTGGGCTTAAAATGTGACAGAAGTTTGAAGGACTCGTTCATGATCACTGACCCCAGCCACTGTTATCAACAGGAGACTTGGTTGCACCAGGGAAAGAAACATGGGTGCTATAGGTGCACTGGCTGCACCACCTTTAGCGATATGATTCACGGATCCACATTTGGACACCGCACCAACAGAAGAGGTACCATATCAGACACTTCCTCACCTGCACCACCACTTTTGTAGTGTATCTGCTGAATTGCAGTTGTGGCAGATTTTATGTGGGGAAGACCACTGATGATGCAAGGACACGGCTTGCCAACCACAGGCCTGCAATTAGGAGTGCCCTTAAGAAAGGGACTAGCGACCGACCAATGGCAAGACATTTTTTGGAACAAGGTCATGGGGTACATGATCTTTGATTCACAGCTCCTCCTACAAGTAGAGGCGGAGTGGATCTACAGACTGAACACCTTGCAATCCCATGGCCTGAATACCATGTTTGACTGGTATTGTGACTTTTTTTTGTGTGACCTTTTTTGTCCCCTTTTGTTTGGGACCTTTGTCCAACATGAGAGTCCTAGGTCACATTCATGTATATCCAGCCCCACTAATGGGTACATGCTGGTCACTGGTATTGGTTAGAGAGTCCATAATCCATACATATAGTCTATTTCTGGGCTGAAGCATCCCCTGTCTGGCAGACCATGTTGGTAGAATATGTTGGTATAGTTGACCTTGTATTCATGTATCCCTTTCACCCCCCGGTAAAATTGGCCAACCCTGGCTGTACTCTCTATGACAGCTAGTATTAGGTTTTGGTTTGTTCGGGTTAGTGGTAGGGCGCCTCAATAGCTCTACTTAGGTCTCACACCTCTTATCAGTATTTCTACAAGAGGTGTCCAGACATATTTATTAGTGTAGCCCCCTTGAGTCCCTGGTTTGGGTTATCGCTTTAACACTCTGTATGTCTAGATTAATTCCATGTCTGCCTCAGACAGCATAGCCCTAGTTAGGTCTTAATAATTACCTTGATTTATTGCCCCAGATAACATTTCATTGATCAGACAGTTTACTTTGTTTGTGTCTTTAAGTTCATTGAGTATCTGTAGAGCTACAGTGTATTGGTTTCTCACTGGCTCATACCACAGTCTGTTTTCATTGTGCCACTCAGTGCGATAATCCCTATGGCAACCGGGATGCCCCGATGGGATAGGCTGATGCCTACCATGTGATGCACTATTGGTCCAGTGTGCTACTTCCGGGTTGGCGTACGGAGTTGTGCCACTCAGTTTGCCAGTGGGAGATTGTCATAATACTGCTGGGGAGTGAGTACATCCACAATTTAGGTTTCTCTGTGATAGTTTGTATGCCGCAGTATGTTATTACCGCTAGTGTTTTAGTTTTATAGCGGATCACGGTCCTTATTTGTACATAAGATTCAGCTTGTTTTTTTTGAGGTTATGCATTTCCACCCTGAGTCTGTATACTATGCTTCCCCAATTTCTCATGTCTATAAATTAGAGTCACTTTCACTTAAGGATACTATATACTCAGACAGTTTATATATGATGTCACTAGATAGAAGCATTTTTGTTAATATTGTGACCACCATATATATATAGTGGTCACCATGGTAACCGTCTTTGGCGGGTTTTTGTTCTGATTATGGGGTGGGGTTTTTATTTGTTTGTCTATAAATGTATTTCACTTTGTATCACTTGTGTCTGAGGAAGGGGATACATTGTCCCCGAAACGTTACACTGTCACAGTAAAGATTTTTGAAAAGTACCAGTTAGATATAGGTATAGATATACACAAATATATATATAGAAACATCTATTTAAAAATAAAAATTACTTTTTCTTCTAAGTGAAGAACATAGGAATTTGAAGCATTCCTAACACCCCTTTGGCTTGCACAGTTGTTCTAGCACAGTTTTGAGTTAACACAAGCGATATATAGAAAAGGCTTTCTTTAGCACAGATGTCTATGGGAAGAGGAAGTAATCGCAGTAGCATCATCCTAAGTCCTTAACCTGACAGTGTTAAATTTTTACCTTGAACGCAGTTAGGGCTCAAAAAACAAAATGAGAGCCCAGATTTTTAGTTTGCTGTGAAACCAGAAATTTAAAAGTAAATTAATTTAAAACAAAATGCAAATTTATTTAAAATACTTGGTTTACTTACTCCGAGTATTTGTATAAAATTTGGATCTCAATATATTTGTTATATTACATTTTGCTTTAGTCGTAAGTCAATACTAAAATCAGTCTGTTATTTTCTTAAAGTGAAGGTAAAGTTTCAACTATCCCTATACACCATCAATTTACTCACAGTTAAAACATTATGATCGCTAACTTCTTTTCTGAAAAAGTATATATATTTATATAATTAAGATCTTTAAAATCACCCTACTGTGCCGTTCTTCACTCCTCCCATCAGCCATTTCCTTATTTCATAATGAATGACGTATAGAGCGGTCCCACACGCTCTATACGTATCTCCAAAGCGTGTTCATGAGCACACAAGGAACAACGCATGCGCATAGCGTTGTATAACTATAGAGGCAGGGATGAGAAAAAATACATTCTAAGCTTTATTTTAGTATTAAAGTGAATTTTGTACATGCGGAAATCCACTTGAAAAGTACTTGCGGCAGTCTTATACAATATTATAAAACGTTATGCAAAGCGCTTGCGCGAAACGGGCACGCGCTTTTCCTACAAATATAATTTAAAGATCCTAAACGCATGCACAGAGGATACAGGAGGAGGATTACGTAGATCTCAGGGATCCTAAACGCATGCGCAGAGGATACAGGAGGATACAGGAGGCGGATGACGTAGATCTCTGGCCGCCTATCGGCCAGAATTTTAATTGGATGATGAAAAAACGTGACATGGCAAGAAAAAAAAACAAAAAAAACGGGTTGATTTTATGTATAGCCAAAATGTAAGTATAACGATATAAATCTCAGTTTATACTTAATTTAAAAAAAAAATATGAATTAAAGTACTATTCATTTAGGTTAATAAGCAAAAATACACAATGACATACAGTTAACTTTACCTTCACTTTAACATAAATTGTTCGTTTTTTTTTAAATCTTGTTTCCCCTTCACGAATAATGCAGTTAAGTGATATTTATTCCAAGACAATCCACATCCTACATTTCATTTATTCAAAAACCAGGACACCGATGCCGCACCTTATACTTATAGAGATCAGTTATCTATTTAACAGACAACACTAATATGTGACATTAACAAATTCAATTTCCTTTATCTATTAAAGCAAGAACTTCTTTGTTATCTCTCTTGCCAGCTTTGACAGTAGGCACATTTTTCTAGTATTACCCATTATAATTGTAAGTACTGAAAAGAATACTATTCACTAAAAGTATCATGGCCTCTAACAAAGGGTTTATTCTCTCTCAACTTTAGAGAAAACTAAAGCATTCCACAAAGTAATTCCTAGAAAGAAAGGAAAATGACTTACTGATTCCAGGCTAGGTTAGTAAAGAGTGCTAGTGTGTCTCAATTTTTTTAAAAATTTGGGACACCCTTGAGGTACCTTTTAAATGTGTACAACAACTCTGATATGTTATTTATATGTCCCCACGAAACTGAGAAATTATATCATTTGTGTCACTTTAAGGGACAGTTTACCCTAAATTTTTCTCCACTTTAATTTGTTTTCAATTATCCATTTTATCTGTTGGAATGTATTAAATCGTTTACAAATAGCTCCTTTTACTTTATTTCGGCATTAGAAATATCGGATGTTTCCTGTGGTATCCATACCTATTCTAAAAGTTACTATACTTAAGTGTATGTTAAAGAAAACCTGCACAAACAGAAGACATTACATTTCCAGTAGGAGATAGAAGAGATAAGCATATAGGGCCCTATATATTAAATGGTGTTGGACTTTACATAGAGTACTCTCTGTGGTTTGCCTCAAGAAGCAATTCTGGACCAACTGTGGAACATTATGGTGTGAGAATCAATGTTGAGAAGTGTCTAAAAATGGAAGCATTTATAGTCTCTATTGAAGTAGAGATCCAGAAGGCGTTGTTAACCCCATTTATGCAAAGATAATGTTGAAAGCAGATTTGAGAGAGGCAAATTGACTAATCTTTATGATCCTCTATGAAGTGGGAAGGTCTTTGGGATACAGACTGATTTTGACACTTTAATACATTTCATTTGACAAGAAACAGTTATCTTTGGTCTGTTCTAATTTTGTGTTTTATTGTGCCATAAGTCTCTTTACAGGCATACTTCTTTATATGTATAATTTACAACTTCATTTGTTATATATATTTCATGTTCTAAGCCAAAGCTAGAAATTGGCAGATGTGGAGAGTTTCCTTGCTGGCTTAGTTATTATGTGCTTTATTGATATTTATCTGTTGGTATTATTTAAAATACAATTTGAACCTTATTGTATATCCTCGGTTAAACTTGATTAAAAACAGGGAAAAAGAAGGATATTTTGTGATTTCTTTAACTTTATTGTTATTTAACAAAAAAAAAAATTGTATATTTTTGCTTTATGTCCCTCAATAAATAATGTTTAAAGAAAACGAACACACTAAATTTAATGTAAACTTGCAAAACTACCACATATAGTAAAAGCATTTTGTGCATTAAAATGACAAACAATTACTATTTTTGGGTTAGTTAAGTTCCCACCAATCATTCAGATGGATTTATGAGTTTAGTACAATTGTAAGGATACTTTAATTCCAATATATTTGAAAAAAAAAAAAAAATCGAAAAACTAATCAGGTATATGAGCAATATATAAAAAAATTGTCATTAAAAAATATATATATATAAATATTATACAACTATACTAACAAGTTGCGTCTTGTAATAAGCAAATAAAAAATAATAAATTAATTGTTGCAATGTAGTATACAGTAATGTGAAATAACAATGGATGCAAACTCATAAAATAAAAATGTGAATTAAACTAAATATAAACTTCAGAATGATAAAGCCAATATATAAAAAAAAATGTTATATGATTTTGAAGTGCCCTCTTGTTTATTCACTTATGAGTAGAGAAGTTGCACAAAAATCATATTTCTTTTGTGAAAATTATAGACGAGAAATCACTTTCCAATGAATTTATTATAAAATAAGCATTATCCACAAGTTAAAGTACCTTTATGAGCTCTGGTTTAAAATAAAACAGATTCAATTAATTAAATTTGCCAATCCAGCCTTCCACTTTCATAAGCTTGGGCACATGATGAATAGCTTGGAAAGAGAACAGGCACTCTCCTTGTTCACTTGTGACAAAATGCTGTGAAACAGAAGTTTTTGTCTCAGTGGATTCGATAGATAAATGTTTCCCTACATCCTTTTAGAAATCTAGCCGAGCTTCTGACTTAATGCATCAATCATGCTTAGCACAAAATGAGATAAATTAGACAATGAGATGTAAAATTCAACCTACAACTAATCTTACAACTTTTCTTACTGACCAAGCTACTGAAACAGAAACAGGAACATATTTACATGATAATTATTATTATCAGGTATTTGTAGAGCGCCAACAGGTTCCGCAGCGCTATGAACATAGGTGGTATATACCGGTATATAATGTTCCATATTTATAGAATAGTTGTTTTTATCTTAACCAATGATGGCCAAACTGTATCCATGGTCATCACATACATGTTTCCGTAGGGCAGCCAAAAAAATGAAATGCCCAGAACAAGATATAGGTGAAAATATGTACAGCAGGAGAGAGTTACTTGTTAACTGTGTCCCTGATTTGTTTATTGATCCAGACTGTTTCCTTAGACTATCTTTTTGTGTGTGGGGGGCTTACTGAGAACCTAAAATATTTTGCTTACCTGTGTTGATTCTGACTTCCGAGTTAGATTTGACCGTGACAATGACTATTGTATTTATATCAGGTTTTAGATATTACCATGCACTGCATTAAGTATGTTTGTAAAAGAAACAGGATAGATGAAAATATATCGTACAATACTAAACAAGCAGACCGAGTATAAATGGTAATTAATTTAGCAATTTTCCTTGTACTGAGTTTTCTTGGCATTATCAAAAATAAAAGAATGTGTGCCCAGATATTAGTCTTCTTTATAAATAGAGATAATGAAATATAAAAAATACACATTTTTTCTTATTAATGAACATGCTAATGAACTCATTTTTCATTAATGTAGATTTTAGTAAAGCATTTAACAAAATCCCCAAACAAATTAATAAAGTGCATTGGCTTATGTTCCCTAAGTCTATCACTTCAACTGGTGATTGATTAGTAATAGGTAGGTGGTATAATTCTCATAGAGAGATTTCATGTTATGTGATAAAGTTTTAAAGGGACATTAAACATTTTGAGTTGGTAATATAAAATGATAAATTAATTATATATATATATATATATAACCGGTAAAAGTCATAAATCCGAGTAATCATAGGATTACCCGGGAAAACATGGCATTACCCAAGCAGCTGTTGATAAAGCCTGATGTAATGTAATTCCCCCATCTACTCTATTTTTGTTTGCCTCTGTCTGGGGAGTTCAAGGAAGTACCTCGCCGATCCTCTGGAATCCACCCCAAGTGAACCTTGGGAATGAGGTTTAAAAAGGGGGGCTTCGTCCCCAGTGGAAGCAAAAAAGATAGTGAAGATGTGTGAATTACAGTGCATCGTATATACACATATATATATATATATATATATATATATATATATATATATATATATATATATATAATATAATATATTTGATGCAGTGACTCAATGCACTTTGAGAAGATGTATCATGTTACATTGTGCTTTACCCACAGCCGATTGGGTAATGTCAAGTTTACCCGGGTAATGCTAGAAAAAAACTCTGCAATATACTTTTATTATTTATTTTTTCACCATTCTGAAATTGTGAGCATTTCAGTTCCTGTTAGAAATGGAGGTGCAGAACGCTGTTATATTCCACACAGCTATTGAGGCCTATTTATCAAGCCGTCAACTATGCTGCATTCGCCGGCAACAATACGCTCGCCTAACATCGCGGCCACGGACCTGAATACGATCTCCATATTTATCAAAAAAGCTGGCAAAAAGTTGCGCACCAAGTAGAGGGGCGTTGAGCAGCGGACTGCTTTTAACCAACTTTATTTATATCCTGTCACTAAAGACCACCACTATACTAAAATGTTTAACCCCTATCCCTGCTGCTCCTGGACCCCACCTCAACTAAATAAATGTATTAACCCCTATCCCGTCGCTCCCGGACACCACCGCAACTAAATACATTTATTTACCTCTATCCCGCCATGCCCGGGCCCTACCGCAACTAAATAAATGTATTAACCCCTAAACCCCTGGCCTCCCACATCATTACCACTTACTAAACCTATTAACCTCTAAACCGCCAGCCCCCCACATCGCCATAAACTACATTAAGTTATTAACCCCTAAACGTAACAAGCCGCTAACTTTACATTAAAATTACCTCATCCCTATCTTATAATAAATTAAAACGTACCTGTAGAATTAAAATAAACTATATTAAACTATTAATTAACCTACCCTAACAATTATACTAAAATGACATTAAACTATATTAAACTATTAATTAACCTACCCTATTATACTAAAATGACATTAAACTATATTAAACTATTCATTAACCTACCCTATTATACTAAAATTACATTAAACTATATTAAACTATTCATTAACCTACCCTAACTATTATACTAAAATTACATTAAACTACCAATTAAACTAACTATATTACATATTTAAAAACCACCTATGTGAAGTTGGCACCCCGTGCTTGTAAAAACTGAATTAAAATATACCATTTGTTTGTGCTGCGTTTGTGCTGATTTGTGCCGCAAAAACGAACGTTTGTGCCGGTTTGGTTTAGGAGATATTGCGCATTATTTACAAATATACCATTTGTTTGTGCTGCGTTTGTGCTGATTTTTGCCGCAAAAACAAACGTTTGTGCCGGTTTGGTTTCAGAGATAAAGCGCATAATATTTGCTGAAACTCCGCCCACTTTGCACCCCATGTTATGCAATTTTAAAAACAAATATACCATTTGTTTGTGCTGCGTTTGTGCTGATTTGTGCTGCAAAAACAATTGTTTGTGCCGTTTTGGTTTTGGAGACATAGCAGATTATTTTTTATGAAACACCGCACACTTTGCACCCCATGTTATTCAATTTTAAAAACAAATATACCATTAGTTTGTGCTGATTTGTGCCGCAAAAATGAACGTTTTTGCCGGTTTGGTTTCAGAGATATTAAGCATTATAATTGGTGAAACTCCGCCCACTTTGCACCCCATGTTATGCAATTTTAAAAACAAATATACAATTTGTTTGTGCTGCATTTGTGCTGATTTGTGCCGCAAAAACGAACGTTGGTGCCGGTTTGGTTTCGGAGATATTAAGCATTATATTTGGTGAAACTCCACCCACTTTGCACCCCATGTTATGCAATTTTAAAAACAAATATACCATTTGTTTGTGCTGTGTTTGTGCTGATTTGTGCTGCAAAAAACATAATTTATGTAAGAACTTACCTGATAAATTCAATTCTTTCATATTGTCAAGAGTCCATGAGCTAGTGACGTATGGGATATACATTCCTACCAGGAGGGGCAAAGTTTCCCAAACCTCAAAATGCCTATAAATACACCCCTCACCACACCCACAATTTAGTTTAATGAATAGCCAAGAAGTGGGGTGATAAAGAAAGGAGTAAAAAGCATCAACAAAGAATTTTTTAAATAATTGTGCTTTATACAAAAAATCATAACCACCACAAAAAGGGTGTGCCTCATGGACCCTTGCCAATATGAAAGAAATAAATTTATCAGGTAAGTTCTTACATAAATTATGTTTTCTTTCATGTAATTGGCAAGATTCCATGAGCTAGTGACGTATGGGATAGCAATACCCAAGATGTGGAACTCCACGCAAGAGTCCCTAGAGAGGGAGGGATAAAAAATAAAAACAGCCATTTCTCGCGGAAAAAATAATCCACAACCCAAAATATAAATTAATTCTCATTAAATGAAAAGAAAAAACGTAAAACATAAGCAGAAGAATCAAACTGAAACAGCTACCTGAAGAACTTATCTACCAAAAACTGCTTCCGAAGAAGTGAATACATCAAAAACGGTAGATTTTAGTCAATGAGTGCAAATAAGACCAAGTTGCTGCTTTGCAAATCTGAACAACTGAAGCTTCATTCTTAAAAAGCCCACAAAGTGGAGACCTATCTAGTAGAATGAGCTGTAATTCTCTGAGACGGGGCTTGACCCGACCCCAAATAAGCTGAATGAAACCAAAGCTTAACCATGAAGCCAAGGAAACGTCAGAAGCCCTCTAGAACCAGAAAAGATAACAAATAGACTAGAAGTTTTCCTGAAATCTTTAGCAACTTCAATATAATATTTCAAAGCTCTTACCACATCTAAATAATGGAAGGATTTCTCCAAAAAAATCTTAGGATTAGGACACAAGGAAGGGACAACAAATTCTCTATTAATGTTGTTAGAAATCACAACCTTATGAAAAGAATTTAAATGAAGTCCGCAAAACCGCCTTATCCTGATGAAAAATCAGAAAGGAGATTCACAATAAAGAGTAGAAAATTTAGAAACTCTTCTAGCAGAAGAGATGGCCAAAAGGAACAACACTTTCCAAGAAAGTAGTTTAATATCCAAAGAATGCATAGGCTCAAATGGAGACGCCAGTAAAGCCCACAAAACCAAATTAAGACTCCAAGGAGGAGAGATTGATTTAATGACAGGCTTGATACAAACCAAAGCCTGTTAAAAACAGTGAATATCAGGAAGCTTAGCAATCTTTCTGTGAAATAAGACAGCAAAAGCAAAGATTTGTCCCAACAAGGAACTTGCAGACAAAACCTTATCCAAACCATCCTTAAGAAACTGAAAAAATTCTAGGAATTCTGAAAGAATGCCAAGCGAATTTATGAAAAGAACACCATGAAAATAAGTCTTCCAAACTCGATAATAAATCTTTCTAGAAACAGATTTATGAGCCTCTAATATAGTATTAATCACTGAGTCAGAGAAAACTCTATGACTAAGCACTAGGCTTTCAATTCCCATACCTTCAAATTTAATGATTTGAAATCCTGATGGTAAAAACGGACCTTAAAACAGAAGATCTAACCTAATTGGAAGAAGCCAAGGTTGGCAACTGGACATCCGAACAAGATCCACATACCAAAACCTGTGAGGCCATGCTGGAGCTACCAGCAATACAATTGACTGTACCATGATGATTTTGGATATCACTCTTGGAAGAAGAACTAGAGACGGGAAAATATAAGCAGGTTGGTAGCACCAAGGAAAATTATATGCAACCACTGCTTCCGCCTGAAGATCCCCGGACATGGACAGGTACCTAGGAAATTTATTGTTTAGATGAGAAGCCATCAGATCTATTTCTGGAAAACCCCACATCTGAAAAATCTGAGAAAACACATCTGGATGGAGAGACCTCTCCCCCGGATGTAAAGTCTGATGGCTGAGATAATCCGCTTCTTAATTGTCTACACCTGGGATATGTACCACAGAAATTAGACAAGAGCTGGATTCCGCCCAAGAAAGTATTCAAGATACTTCTATCATAGCTAGGGGACTGTGAGTCCCACCTTGATAACTGACATATGCCACAGCTGTGATATTGTCTGTCTGAAAACAAATGAACGGTTCTCTCTTCAACAAAGGCCAAGCCTGAAGAGCCATGAAAATTGCACAAAATATCCAAAATATTGATTGGCAATCTCGCCTCTTGAGATTTCCAAACCCCTTGTTCTGTCAGAGATCCCCAAACAGCTCCCCAATCTGAAAAGACTTGCATCTGTTGTGATCACAGTTCAGGTTGGCCGAACCAAAGAGGCCCCTAAAACTATACAATGGGGATCTAACCACCAAGTCAGAGATAGTCAAACACTGGGATTTAAGGATATTAATTGTGATATCCTTGTATACTCACTGCACCACTGATTCAGCACACAAAGCTGAAGAGTTCTCATATAAAGACAAGCAAAGAGAATCACGTCCGATGCTGCAGTCATGAGACCTAAAACTTCCATGCACATAGCTACTGAAGGGAATAATAGAGTCTGAAGGTTCTGACAAGCTGAAACCAATTTAAATTGTCTCTTGTCTGTTAGAGACAGAGTAATGGACACTGAATCTATCTTGAAACCTAAAAAGGTGACCCTTGACTGAGGAATCAATTAACTTTTTGGTAAATTGATCCTCCAACCATGTCTTTGAAGAAACAACAGTAGTTGATTCATGTGAGATTCTGCAGAACGTAAAGACTGAGCAAGTACCAAAATATCGTCCAAATAAGGAAACACCGCAACACCCCGCTCTCTGATAACAGAGAGTAGGACACCAAGAACCTTTGAAAAGATTCCTAGAGCTGTCGCTAGGCCAAAAAGGAAGAGCAACAAATTTGTAATGCTTGTCTAAAAAAGAGAATCTCAGAAATTGAAAGCAATCTGGATGAATCAGAATATGTATGAAGATATGCATCATGTAAGTCTATTGTGGGCATATAATGCCCCTGCTGAACAAAAAGCAGAATAGACCTTATAGTCAACATTTTGAAAGTTGGTACTATTACATATCGATTCAAAATTTTTAGATCCAAAACTGGTCTGAATGAAATTACTTTCTTTGGGACAATGAATAGATTTGAATAAAACCCCAGACCCTGTTCCTGAAACGGAACTGGCATGATTACTTCAGATAACTCCAGGTCTGAAACACACTTCAGGAAAGCCTGAGCCTTTATCGAGTTTGCTGGAATGCGTGAGAGAAAAAAATCTTCTCACATGCGATCTTACTCTGAATCCTATTCTGTACCCCTGAGAGACAATATTCTGAATCCAATTATTTTGGACCGAATTGATCCAAACATCATAGAAAAATCTTAATCTTTCCCCTACCAGCTGAGCTGGAATAAGATCCGCAACTTCATGCAGACTTAGGGGCTGGCTTTGATTTCTTAAATGGCTTGGATTTATTCCAATTTGAAGAATGCTTCCAATTGGAAACAGATTCCTTGGAGAAGAATTAGGTTTCTGTTCCTTATTAAAGAACAAAAACGTTTAAAAGCTTTAAATTTACCCTTAGATCTTATCTTGAGGCAAAAAAACTCCCTTCCCCCAGTGACAGTTGAAAATATTGAATCCAACTGAACCAAATAATTTATTACCTTGGAAGGAAAGAAATAGCAATCTGGACTTAGAAGTCATATCAGCATTCCAAGATTTATGCCACAAAGCTCTTTTAGATAAAATAGCTAAAGACAGAGTTTTAACATCAATTTTGATGATAACATAAAATGGCATCACAAATGAAATTATTATCATGTTGAATCAAGTTAACAATCCTAGACAAATCATGATTCGATACTTGTTGCACTAAAGTTTCCAACCAAAAAGTTGAAGCAGCTGCAACATCAGCCAAAGAAATTGCAGGCCTAAGAAGAAGACCTGAAAATAAATAAGCTTCCCTTAGATAAGATTCAAGTTTCCTATCTAAAGGATCTTAACAAGAAATACTATCTTCCGTAGGAAAAGTAGTACGTTTAGTAAGAGTAGAGATAGCCCCATCAATTTTGGGGATCTTTTCCCAAAACTCCAATCTAATAGATGGCAAAGGATACAATTTTTTAAACCTTAAATAAGGAATAAAAGAAGTACCAGGCCTAGTCCATTCTTTAGAAATCATATCAGAAATAGCATCAGGAACTGAAAAAAAAACTCTGAAATAACCACAGGAGGTTTATAAACAGAATTTAAACGTTTACTAGCTTTAAAATCAAGAGGACTAGTCTCCTCAATATCCAATATAATCAACACTTCTTCAACAAAGAACGAACGTATTTTAAATAAAATAAGTAGATTTGTTAGTGTCAATATCTGAGGAAGGATCTTCTTAATCAGATAGATCCTCATCAGAGGAGGATAATTCAGTATGTTGTCGGTCATTTGAAATTTCATCAACTTTATGAGAAGTTTAAAAATACCTTTACATTTATTAGAAGGCGGGATGGCAGACAAAGCCTTCTGAATAGAATAAGCAAAAAATTCTTATAAATTCACAGGTATATCTTGCACATTAGATATTATAAGAACAGCAACAGGCAATGTATTATTACTGATGGACACATTCTCTGCATGTAAAAGTTTATCATGACAACTTATTACAAACCACAGCTGGAGATATAATCTCCATAAGATTACAACAAATGTACTTAGCTTTGGTAGAACTGTTATCAGTCAGCAGGATTCCAAAAGTGTTTTCTGACACAGGAACAGATTGAGACATCTGAAGACACCCATCCACATATAGCAGATAGCCAAACCAGTACTGAAACAGTTATCAGTAGAGCTAATGGAATATGAGAGTATATCGTCGATCTGAAAAGGGAGGTAGGAGATGAATCTCTACGACCGATAACAGAGAACCTATGAAATAGATCCCTGTGAGGAAAACCATTGCATTCAATAGGTGATACTCCCTTCACATCCCTCTGACATTCACTCTACTCTGAGAGGAAACGGGCTTCAAAAAAGCTGAGAAGCGCATATCAACGTAGAAATCTTAGCACAAACTTACTTCACCACCTCCATAGGAGGTAAAGTTTGTAAAACTGAATTGTGGGTGTGGGGAGGGTGTATTTATAGGCATTTTGAGGTTTGGGAAACTTTGCCCCTCCTGGTAGGATTGTATATCCCATACGTCACTAGCTCATGGACTCTTGTCAATTACATGAAAGAAATCAAAAGTTGCTTCAACAAAGTATTAGTTTAAGGGTGTGCACACTTATGCAACCATGTTATTTTATTTTTACATTTTTTACTTCCCTTCACCTAAAAGATTTCAGTTCAGGGGGAACAATAATACCATGCTACTGGAAATATGTCACGTAAGATTAAGCCTTCGAAGTATGTAGATTTGTGAAATGATTTAGTGAGTATATAATGTGTGGAGAGAGGATAAGACTTTATAATTTTTAGCCATTTGTTAAAGAAACTTTGTATTTGTTTATCACATGTACTGCATATATTGTATTGCTCAAACATAATCTGTGTTTTAACCGCATTTAAAAATATACTAAAAAGAGGGGGTTTATTGTTTTTCCAATTTTTCAGAATCAAGTTCCGAACTATAAGAATAACAGTGTTAGCTAAATTATGGGATACTACATCCGGTACTAAAAACACTATGACCCTTGGGTCAAGCACTAGATTCTCCTTTGTATTTTTATTTAGCCAATGATTTACCTTACGCCATAATTGATTTATTTTCGGGCAAAACCAAAAACAGTGGAGTAAGTCCGCTGCAGGAAAATGACATTTATGACACTGGCCTTGCGTTTCTGGAGACCAACATATAAGCCTTTTAGGTGAGATATACGCATTATTAAGAAGTTTTAAGTGAGATTCTTTCCAGGAGGAGGGAAGGAGAGCATTGTTCACCCTCTTAATACTTTTGCTAATTGTTTCAACATCCATCCCATCAAAATATTTGATCCAATATACTAAACATAGATCCAGAATTAACTGGCCCTGTTTTGCAAGCAAAATTTTATAAAGTAGCGAAATTGAATGATTCCCCTGACTGTATAGGTTAATATAATCGCCAACTCTATCATATTTCCCGTGCCAGGGCCCCAACTGTAACTTTTCCTGTATAAAGTGACGTATCTGGAGATAGGCATAAAAGGATTTGTTCGAGAGATTATACTGCGTGGCTATACTCTCGAAGGTGCGCACCCCAAGGCCATCATCTAGTAGCTGTGTTATCAAGGTTAGGCCCTTGCTGGCCCACCCACTGAATATTGCATTTTGAAGCCCCGGCTGGAACTCCGGATTACCTCTAATTGGGAGAAAGGTGGATAAATGAAAATTAATCTTAAATCGAAGACAGAATTGCTGCCAGGCTTTAACAACGTTATATATACTAGTCAATATTTTAATTTTTCCAGGAAGTCTCTTATGAGGGCAGTGTAAAGCCGCTATAATGGAAAAGGGATTTATGAGATTTTCCTCAGATTTACTGTTTGTCAGATAGTCAGAAGAAAGTAACCAATCTACTCCAAACCGTGCGAGAATAGCTATATTGTATGACTTAATATCCGGAAGCGCAAGACCTCCAAACTCCTTAGCTTGGCAAAGCTTTCTGATAGAGAGCATATGTCTACCTTTATTCCAGATTAGATTCGCACAGGCTCGATTAAATAACTTGATGTCCTTATCCGGAATAAATAGCGGCAAATTATTCATAATATATAGTAACTGGGGAAAGAGTATAGATTTAATGAGCATAATCTTAGCAGTTGCTGAGAGTGGGAAGAGACTCCAACGATGAAATTTAGAAGTAATATTAGAAAAAAATACAATATAGTTGAGTTTATACCATAGCTTAGGGTCTTTATGCAATTGTATCCCTAAGTATCTAAAACTTTCTACTTCTCTGAAGTTATGCTGCGTAAAGCTCTCCTTGTGTTTGTGAATCCATAGTATCTCTGATTTAAGAGCATTCAGTTTATAACCGGAGATTAAACTAAACTGTTCTAGAATTTTAAGTGCTTTAGGTATGCTTCTTTTAGTGTCTTTAAGATACAGTAACAGGTCATCGGCATATAGTGAAAGAACACAAGATTGCAATCCAAACTTTATTCCGGACAGTTCCTGTCTAAGATAAATTGCCAAGGGTTCTATGGCAATATTGAACAGGAGGGGAGAGAGAGGACATCCCTGTCGTGTCCCTTTTTTCTAATTTGAAGTATGAAGTTTGACTACCGTTGATCAAAATGGACGAAATAGGGAAATTATATATAGATTTGACAAAGTGTATTATATTCCCAAAAAAGCCAAAGTTAGACAAAGAATTATAAAGAGTCGAAAGCCTTCTCAGCGTCAATCAGCACCAGAGCAAAGTCCTGCTTACAAGTTACTTTATCCCTATGCAATTTGTTCCAGAAGTATTCAAGAATCATATATGTTCTACGAATATTTTTTGTAGGGGATCTACCTATCATAAAACCTGATTGATCTGTGTGGATAATTCCCTGTAAAACGTTTTTAAGTCTGTTAGCAATGATATTAGTAAGTAGTTTATAGTCTACATTTAGTAGAGAAATCGGTCTATATGAGCCCGGGTCTGTTGGCTCTTTATTCTTTTTAAGTAACAAAGTGATGACTGACGCTGAGAAGAATCTAGACATGGCGTTTTTTTTAATAAAATACTCATTAAACAACATGGTCAGGATAGGGGCTATCGAGTTTAAGCAATCTGTAGAACTCGACAGGTAGCTGGTCTGGACCTGGGGCCTTACCAAGTTTGGATTCTTCTATGGCTTTAATAACTTCAGTTATTGTTATAGGGAGGTTTAATATTTCAATCTCCTCAAAGGAAATTACTGGACATTTGATATTATTCCTGCATCTATAGTTTTCCTTGCATAAATCTTTTGATAAAAGTTAAAAAATACACTCTTAATATCTTCTGGTGAAGTATAGTTCTTATCTCCAACTACAATCTGCTCGATCACATTGTTCTTCTTTCTAACTTTGTCAAGTCTGGCAAGATATTTGGCAGATTTACCATAATGACCAGTGAAAAGGGCATTCATTCTCATTTCTTCATTGGACAATTTGGATTTTAAAAAAAGGTCCCTATCTTGTCTAGCTAAATTATATTTATCCCATAGTTTTATCAGAGTATTTACATATTTTCTATAAGTGTTCGTGACTGTGTTTGCTAGTTGCAATTCGCGTGCTTTATACTTCTTTTTGGCTATAATCATATAGGCTTTAATCTGCCCTCTAAAAAATGCCTTTGCGGCTTCCCAGAAAATTTCTGGTTTGTCTAAATAAAGACAGTTATCGGAACTATATTCTTGCCATTTATGTCGTAGCCAGTACTGAAATGGCATATTATTTATTAATTGCTTCGGAAAATAAAAATTATTTGTTACTCCTACCAAGGGGGGCGTAATTCAATTTCCAGGGAAATTATAGCATGGTCTGTAACCACAATCTCATTTATCTGGGCCTTAGTTCTAATTTTAAGGAGGGGACTGGAGATTAAAAAAAAATCTATCCGAGAAAAGGATCTATGAGATTTAGACTCACACGTATATGTTTTGGTTTCAGTTTGTTTTTCAATTGAGTTGCATAGTTTATAGGTCTCATTAAAGGTGGAAAAAGTTCTGAAATGATTTATCTTTGTCTCATTTTTTTACATCACAGAAACCTGACATTTTAACAGGGGTGTGTAGACTTTTTATATCCACTGTATATATATAAATATATATATATATTTATTAATATGCTTCTGCATATTATTATCAGACTAATCTAGGCTGTAAATATCTCATTCCGTCTAGCCTTTTTAGTGTTTAATATCCATTTAATTAAACTGACAATGAAAGCATGATTCACAACAAATATCAATGCCAGAAGAGGTTATGATCTCATGAGTGTAACAGGTTGTCAAAAAAAAAAATGGTGTTAACATTTCCCCATTGAGCTATTGCATATATAATCCCAATTACTAGTGTTTATATTATATTAATTCATGCACATAATTAATTGTGTGAAAACATAATATTAATTTGTATGAATGAATAGGTTATTATAAAATAGCATTGCTTTTCAATACATAATTATTCATTATAAAGTTGTACTCTTATGAAAGAATTTAATGTCCATGCGATTATATCTTTGTTAAAAATATCTATAAATATTCCTTGTAATTCACATATAGATCCACCAAGTCTATTACTGCTATAAATATAAGCAGGGTTGATGGTCAAACAGTGATATCGAATTGTTTTAAAGCTAATAGCTACCAAATTTGTCCATTGTTGTTTAGATACAAGTGCCATCATCCGATCGATAAATATGTTGACGGTTTTATCTTAGCTTTTTAATTAAAAAAATTTAATTAAAGGGACATTATACACTAATTTTTTCTTTGCATAAATGTTTTGTAGATGATCTATTTATATAGCCCATAAAGTTTTTTTGTTTTTTTTAATTAAAGGTATAGTTTTGCTTGTTTTTAAATAACATTGCTCTGATTTTCAGACTCCTAACCAAGCCCCAAAGTTTTATGTGAATACCGTCAGCTACCTTCTCCAGCTTGCTCCTGTTTGTGTAAAGAGTATTTTCAGATGCAAAAGAAGGGTGTGGGGGTGTCTTATTTCCCACTTGCAGTGGGCTTTCCAACTACCTTTTAAACAGAGCTAAACTGAGAGCTTCTAAGTAAGTTTTTAAACAGTTTTATACTTGATTTTTATATCAGTATCTGTGCATCCTATTCTTTATAGTAGTGTCTATTACATGCAGTTATATGAAAATTAGTGTATACTGTCCCTTTAATCTGTAATAAGTATTAGTCAATCAATTATCTGAATGTTACCTTATCAAGGGAAGTGCTAATAAAATGCACCGAGATAAGAGGAAGCCTGTAGAGGCTTAGAAATAGGCAGAGATTTAGTGGTTTAGAGATTATAAAGTATATTAAAGAGACAGTCTACATGAAAATGTTTAATGTTTAAAAAGAAAGATAATCCCTTTGTTACCCAAAACACTGTTTTGCATAACCAACACAGTAATATTAATACAGTTTTACCTCTGCGATTACCTCATATCTATGCCTCTTCAGAGTGCTCCCTTATCAGTGCTTTTTACAAACTCGCATTTCAGCCAATTAGTGCTGACTCAAAAATAACTCCACGGAAGTGAGCACATTATCTATATGGCACACATGAACTAGCTGTGAAAAACTAATAAAAGCATAATTTATGCTTACCTGATAAATCAATTTCTTCCATAGTGATAAGAGTCCACAATCCATTACTTCTGGGAATTATTCTTCCTTACCACTAGGAGGAGGCAAAGATTCCCAAACAAGAACTCTATAAAACCCATCACCCACCTCACATGCACCTCAGTCTAATGTAAATCCAAGCAAAATGAGGTAGGAAAAAGGAATAAGGGCCAATAAAAGGAATAAGGGCCAAAAAAAGGAGCAGGGAAAAAAAAGATATGCTCAAAAAAAAAAGGAAAAAAAATAACCCAGAAATATATTAATTATAAATTAATTTATCAGGTAAGCATAAAGTTTTCTTTCATACAGGTTGCGAGAGTCCACAATCCATTACTCCTGGGAACAAATATCCGGGCTGTGGAGACTACGAGTAATAATAAAAAAGGGTGGGATCAAAGAAACATTTTTTTTCTGAGAAACTAAATCCACACCCCCAAAAGAGCCTATAAAAGGCAATAAAAAAAAAAAAATTAACCGGAAAAACTGCCTGAAGGACATCCTAGCAAAGGCTGCCTCAGAAGAAGCAAAAACATTAAAATGGTAAAATAAATAAGCAAGGAAGACAAAATAACTAAAAAAAATGGTCTAATGATAAAGCATCAGAAACACAAGAAAAGGCAACTGGACTGAAACCTTGAAATGACATAGAACCAGCAAAATGAACAAACAAACTAGTAGTTTGTCTGAAAACCTTAGTAGCAACAGCATAACACTACAAAGCTCTAACATAGAATAAAACAAATAGGCCACTTAGAATAATTCTATGGAAATAAGACACTAAGAAGAAACAACAATGTCCCAACTAAAACAGAAAACTTCACTTTATCCTAAATAAAATAAGAAAAAAGGAAATAAAGAGAAGAAATTCTTCGATCAGAAGAAATAGCTAAATGTAAACAAAAAACATCCACCAGAAGCATGGGCTCAAAAGGAGAAAACCTACAAAACCCTCAAGTTCAATATAAAAGTTTCAAGAAGGAAAAACTTAACAGGCTTAATTCTAGGCTAGACTAGAACTGAACCAAGAATGAAAGAAAGATTAGCAATCTTTTTACAGAACATAAAAAAGGACAGAAAACTGACCTTTTAAAGAACTGTTGCATACTCTCATACTCTTTTAACCAAACTAACCAGAAAATATTGCTAAAAATCTAGTTAAAAGAAAACCAATAAATAAAGAAACACAGAAACTGAACTAATAGTTCCTATCTGATCCTATCTTCAAGCCATTAAGTCGAGAGACCTAGAAGCCTGAATGGACCTAAATAGAAGGTCTGAAGACAATGAAAGAAACTGGACCCATATCTGTAAGCCAAATACTGCAAGAACAAGTTGTAGTAAAAAAGAAAAACCAAGGCTCTTCCAGCCAAAACCTGCCAATCAGAAAAAATATTGGCTAACTAATATAACCACTGAACTACCAGAGTATACACAAACACCTTTCAAAGATCCTTGGACTTGCACAGTACCTTGGAAAAATTAGATTAAACCTGGAATCTATCAGAAATATATCCCAGCACTCCAAAAGTACTACAGTCCGATAGAGCATAACCAAATGAAGAGACCACTATTCTAGGCAGAAAAAAACTGAAGAATGAGAAAAAACTTCTTCCCAGTTATTCAGTCCTAGAATAAGAATAGCAGAAATAAATTCCTGCCCAGGTAATTAAAATACTATCCTCATAAGTAGGGGAACTGCAAATGTATAGACATAAGCTCCAGATTTAACATAGTCCAATCTGAAAACAGGGAAAATATTCTTTTCAAAAGAGGACAACCCTGAAAGTCTCTGAATAATACATGAAGTTAAAATAATAATAGTTAAAGACTACAAAAATAGAAAGAGAAAAGTAGGAACGTAATACCTCACCACTTACAAGACAGGGATTTCAGCATACCGTAGTTTTATTTGGAAGTAAGGATACATCTCTTACGAATTATCCATAGTAACAAAGGCAATGCACAACCTTTCAAATGTACACACAGAGAAGCAAGAAGTTTATTAGACAAAAAGATATACAATGAACCGTGGTAGCCTTATATTCTATACATACCACAGTATACAAGTGGTCAGGATAGCCTGAAAAAGCAAACATGGTGAGATTAAATTTATAGAAAAAGCAACACAACCACTAGTGGGTGGCTTCGTGTTTTAAGTGAAAAACGGCCACCATAGTGCTCCATGAGGATCTATGCTTATACAAAAATTAACAATTACTGTATATACATGTAAATACAGAGTTGATATTAATACACAGTGATAGGTACAAGGCCTATGTTAAGTATATAGCAGCACCTCCACCAGAGGGTAACTTTGCTTCACAGGCGAAAAAAGTGGTTACCATGGTGATCCAAGAGGATGTATGCTTAGAACTTCATATTATTTGTAATACTGTGCAAAATTATAATAGATGTATAGAAAAACTGGCGTACCTTGATAAGGGGTGTATACAACACCAATTTCAGAGGGCACCACTATATTATAATAGTATCGGGTGTCATGAAAAGCAATATATATGTAGGATCTATGTACACCCCCATCATTTCAGGGTACTACCATTACAAGGTCGGTGCAGCTAGACAGTCATCAGACATGTATGTCAGTTGCCATAAAAGTCCAGCGTGTTAAGTAAATTGCAAGTTCATTTTGAACAAGTAGCATTGTAGTTACCACTTCCAGCTCTTATTCTTTCTGTTCCAGAAAGCCAAATATGGGAGCAATTCAGACAATGTATCCCGTTAAAAGTTGAAAAAAGTATCCTGTTTTTGGCAAGTTTGAGAACAGTGCTTGTAAAGCCAAGTAACAAACAGGCAAAATCCTCTTTGACTACTTTGTTTCCTGTAGCATGCTGTGTTAGCCGTAAACCAACCGTTCAGGTAGATTGCTGAACCACTTGATCAGGATACGTCACTGCCGACGTGCGTTTCACCCCCCCCCCATGTGACTGTGACATCATTGCGGCTTCGTCAGGGCAAACATTCATTGGAGGAATGTCAGAGCTGCTCTTGAGAATGCTTTAGCGGAATCGGATTTGTCAATCCAGTTATTTGAACATCCAATGGCAATCGCTCATTTTGTACATACCCCTGATTTTTAAAAGTGAAGAAAGTTTGCAATTATATATCCAATTGTAAAAATTATTATACTTCCTTAAATGTATATAACAATAGATCCAGTTTAAAAAGGGTCAAAATGAATGTGAATCAAAACAGAGAAGATAAAAACAAAGGTTAAACACGGTTCATACGTTATAAAATTAATTTAAATTTTGAATTTATTTACTTATGTTTACTGGGTGCACAAGACTCTGACCTTTCAAACACTAATCTTTGGATGCCAGACTAGGAACAGGGGAAAAGGATATATCATAGGTTAATAGAATATTAAATATATATATGATTAGATAAATTTAGAGAAATGCTGCAAATTCGAACTTTTCATTAAGACCATTTGGTACAACTGTATTCAGCTTATACATCCAAGCCATCTCTTTTTTAAGGAGGACATTATCAATATTTCCTCCTCTTCCAAAGAGAGAACAGGCTTCGATTCCTACCACTTTAAGGTCTTTTGGAGAACAGGAATTATGTTTAGAGAAGTGCAGTGCTACACTACTCTTATATTCACCTTCAAGAGCTTCCTTAATATTGTCCCTATGTTCTGTTGCTATATACTTAACATAGGCCTTGTACCTATCACTGTGTATTAATATCAACTTTGTATTTACATGTATATACTGTGAGTAATTGTTACTATTCGTATAAGCATAGATCCTCATGGAGCACTATGGTGGCCGTTTTTCGCTCAAAACGCGAAGAGAGGAAAAAGATAGGGGTTTAGATAGCATTCATACTTACTATTATGTAGAACAAGAATTAAAATATAATACTTTAATATATGCTTTTAAAATGAGATAAACATCCCTAAATACATCCCAAAATACCCACAAAACCAATTCAATGTTAAATTGTCAGTTTGAAAATGAATAAGTGTTATTCTTTTTCAAACTGACAATTTAACATTGAGAAAGGCTATTTATTAGCCGAAACGGGTTTGTTTTAATCTTAGAACCGCAGAGTCACTCCAGACAACTAATGCTGATGTTTCCCGTTATCGGCCAGGAAACAGAAGATTGACTCACGGTACTCTTAGTTGCACAGTTTGTTTTGTGAGTATTTTGGGATGTATTTAGGGATTTTAAAAGCATATATTAAAGTATTATATTTTAATTCTTGTTCTACAATATAAGGCTACCACGGTTCATTGTATATCTTTTTGGCTAATAAATTTGCAACTTCTTGCTTCTCTGTGTGTACATTTGAAAGGTTGTGCATTGCATTTGTTACTATGGATAATTGGTAAGAGATTTATCCTTACCTCCAAATAAAACTACGGTATGCTGAAATCCCTGTCTTGTAAGTGGTGACTTATTACGTTCCAACTTTTCTCTTTCTATTTTGGTAGTCTTTAACTATTTTTAAGGGTCTGCATTCCTGTCCCTTTAAAGGGTTATATTTAAATATTTAAATTGAGAATCAAAACTTCAAGTATATCTCCCTATAACTTATAATATGCTTAAAATAATAATAGATAGCCTCACCTCCCGAGGAGACCAAACTCCTTTTGTCCTTCTGAGACCTCCAGATGCCCCCCTCCATCCATTGAATCTGTAAAATTACAGATCAAGAAGCATTAACAAAAAGAAGCCCCCAACATAAGAGATAATAGTTCAGCCACTAAGACAGAAACAGACTTGTTCTTAAAAGCAAATTAATCTTTAGAGACAACAGCATCACAACCCTGTCTCATTGTAAAGGATACATAGGTAAAGAAAACTCATATAAATGCGAGCAGATGGAAAAACAACTATGGCCACAAACATAAGACCTGACAACTCCATGCAGAGAGCAACTGAAGGAAAAATAGAAACTGAAGGATGTAACAGGCAAAATCCCAGCTTTAACCATCTTAGCACTAGAAAATAAACCCTTATCTGAGGAACCAAGAGACTGCTTGAAAAAAAGATCCAACCAATTTTGTTAAAGAAACAACAACAGACTGTAGAAAAGAAATACTGCTTGGGCCGGGATATCATCCTGGCCAAGAAATACAGCAATTCTCTAAAAACTGATGACAGATAAGAGGGTGCCCAAAACTTTGGAGAATATTCTGAGAACTGTAGCTAGACCAAACCAAAAAGCAACAAACTACATAAGCAAATCTCAGAAACCATAGATGTTACTAGAAAAAAGAACATAGAGGTAAGCATTCTCAAAACAATAGAGGACATAACTGACCTCAAAGAATAGTCTGAAAGTTTTCATTTCATGAGTAGGAACTAAAGAAACGTGTTCAAAGTTTCAACGTCAGAAAAATCTGAACGTTCCCCTTACTGCTTGGAACAACAAAAAGATTGGAGTTCCCATCTACAAACATAGGACAGAAAAAACCTTCTCTTGGAAGGCCTTGATCTTAAACCTATTAAATATACTTGGGACTAATAAGAAAACAAGGAACTAGAGCAGACTAAAATCAAGCTTCCTGAAAAATAAACTTCCCCCTACCAGAGCCTCTAGATCAAAGACGGAACAGGATAATAAAACTATTGGCAATGTTCCAGAAAAATTACTGGGAACTGATCCTGACAGAATTCTTCAAAGCATATACATAGTCCTGGTAATTGACTTAGCAGCCTTACAAGCAGAGAGATAAGTGCTCAAACTCCATTTAAGGCACTGAAGCAAAACAAATACTATTCAATTTTTTCCAGGCAGAACCAGAGGAACTCCGATACTGGGTGGAGAAAGATATCTGAGCCCTGTTCTGACTAAAAGGAAATCGCGGACTTCTAGTCCTGAGGGAAAAAAGCTGCTTAACCCCCAGATACCATATAAATGATGGAAAAACGAATCTAAACAGACGTGCGCTGTCTTGATAAGTGTTTAACCAACGTGTGATATCCTGATGCATACAATTTAAACTAAGCTCACCAAAAAACCCATTATGCGTGAAATAGCAAGGGGAATAATGTAAAGATTCTGTCCCATGGCCATATATATATATATATATATATATATATATACACTGTATATATATATATATATATATATATATATACACATACTTGAACAAAAGATTGCACTCACAGGACTTTTTCCAAATAATCAAATCACTTTAATGGAACGTTTTCGGGGATGATATCCCCTTCATCAGCATGACATATGGGAAAAAAAACACTCAATATATAGTTAGAATACAAAATAAATCTCATACCTGCCTATCGTGTCTGTGGGCCCAAACAATAGTGCGGGAACGCATATTTGCGTTCCACTGTCCCGTGTAACCGGAAGTGTGTTTACATCACTTCCGGGTGTGTGTCATACAACATGTATATCATATAATTTCTCAATCGTCAAGCATAAAAAGAAAAAATAGCCTGTACCTTGGCTTCATACTTGTGCATAACTAATTGTAGCAGTGATTCTATTTTCCCAAGTGATTCTGTGTATTATCTGGTATGTTACGTTATTTGTTTACCTGTAACCATGGAAACCCACTATCGGTTATATTGTGGCAACGTGGCAATCTGTGCATCTATGTGAATCATGTTGCCTACCTCTCAACTATGTGAACAGGTGGTGAACACCAATGTACCATTTAATTTCATGGCATATTATAAGGTGCAACCTCCTTGTTGTACTGCTTGTTGAAGTGTCACCATAGTAACCAACTGCCGTATTCCTATGGCAAACACATTTCCGGTTACACCGGACAGTGGAATGCAAATATGCATTCCAGCACTATTGTTTGGCGCCACAGACACGATAGGCAGGTATGAGATTTGATTTTGTATTGTCACTATATATTGAGTGTTTTTTTCACATATGTCCTGCTGATAAAGGGGATATCATCCCCGAAAACGTTCCATTAAAGTGATTTGATCCTGTGAGTGCAATCTTTTGTTCAAGTATAGCTCTGTATCATTGCACCCAGGCAGTTGGCCACAGCTGGGTCGGGCTGAAGAGTGGTTTTATATATATATATATATATATATATATATATATATATATATATATATATATATATATATATATAAATAAATAAAACAATAAATACCCATAACATAATTTCTTTTATGGTGGCAAGAGTCGTATGGGATATAGATTCGTACCAGGATTAGGCAAAATTTCCCAAACTCCAAAAGCCTATAAAACCACTCCCACCTAACTCATACCTTACTTTGACATATAGCTTAAACAAAAAAATAACCCCAAATGGGTGGAGGGCTCATGTGCTCTCGTCACCATGAAATAAATAAATACATTTATCAAGTAAGAAATAAATTATGTTTTCTTTCATATAGTTAGCGAGAGTTTACAACCTGTTATGCATGGGATATAATATCCAAGATGTGGAAGTCAACGAGTAACAATAAAGGGAGGGATTAAAATAAAAACATCTTTTTTTGATAAGAAATTAAATCCATAACCCAAAAATGTTGTCTTTTATGAAAAACTCAATATCTAGGCACAATTATCAAACTGAGACAACTGCCTGAAGGCCCTTTCTACCAAAGGCTGCTTCTGACAAAGAAAAAATATCAAAATGGTCAAATTTAGTATGCAGAGAAGACCAAGTGACCGCTTAGCAAATTTGATCAACTGAAGCCTCATTCTTGAAAGCCCAAGATGTGGCAACCAATCTAGTAGAATGAGCTGTAATCCTTTGAGGCAGATGCTGACCCACCTCCAAATAAGCTTTGTGAATCAAAAGTTTCAACCAAGAGGCTAAAGAAATGGCAGAGGCTTTCTGGCCTTTCTTAGGATCAGACGAAAGAACAAACAGACTAGAAGTTTGTCTGAAATCCCTAGTAGAATCAACATAATATTTCAATGCTCTAACAACATCAAAGGAATGTAAATATCTTTCAGTAACATTTTTTTTTGGATCAGGACACAAGGAGGGAACAACAATCTCCCTATTATTGTATTGTGAGGAAACCACTTTAGGTAAAAATGTAAATGTAGTCAGCAAAACAGCTTTATCTTGATGGAATATCCGATATGGATACTCACAAGAGAGAGCAGACAATTCAGAAACTCTTCTAGCAGAAGAGATTTACAAAAGAAACAACAATTTATATTTAAGTAGTTTAATGTCCAATTTATGCAAAGAGGAGCCTGTAAAATGTTTAAACTAGGTTAAGACTCAAATGAGGAGAAATAGGCCTAATAACAGGTTTAATCCGGATTAAAGCCTGAACAAAACAATGAACATCAGGAAGGTTAGCAATCTTCCTATGAAATAACACAGAAAGAGCAGAGATTTGTCCTTTCAAAGAACTTTCAGATAAACCTTTATCTAAACTATTCTGCAAAAACTGAACACTCCTAGGAATTCTAAAAGAAAACCAGGAATATTCATTGTTGATACACCATGAAGTATAAGTTTTCCAAACTTTGTGATGCATTTTCCTAGAAATCCTGAGTGACCACACTGAGGCTATTAGGATTACAAATGACTGTTCCATTTTTATTTTGGAAATCACTCTGGAGATTAGGATCAGAGGGGGAAATATGTAAGTAAGCAGGCTGGAACGACCAGGGAATTACTAGAGCATCCAATACCTCTGCCTGAGGTTTCTTAAACCTCGCAAGGTACCTGGGAAGTTTGTTGTTCAAACGTCCATCAGATCTATTTCTGGTAGGTACCAGTGTTTTACAATCAGGTGGAGAGATCACTCTCCTGGATGTAGGGACCGACGACTGAGGTAGTCTGCCTCCAAGTTGTCTACACCTGAGGTGTGAGTCACAGTGATGAGACAGGAATTGGTTTCTGCCAAGAGAGGATTTGAGATACTTCTATCATGGCTAGGGAACTGCGAGTTCCCCATTGATTATTGACATAAACTACTGATGTAACATTATCTGTCTGAAAATGGAGATAAGGCTCCCTTTTCATTAGAGGCCAATTCTGAAGGTCCTTGAGAATTGCACAGAGTTCCAAAACATTGTTTGGAAGCTTCACCTACAGAGGATTCCAATCTCCTTGTGCAGTCAGAGACCCCCAGAGAGCTACCCAACCTGAAAAACTTGCATCTGTGCTGATCACAGACCAGGTAGGACAAGCAAAAGAAGCCCCTTAAGTAATAGACTGGTGATTCAGACACCAAGTCAGAGATAGGTGCGTCCTGGCATCTAAGAATATCTTTTGGGAAATCTGAGTACAATCCTTGCACCATTGAAACAGCATACAAAGCTGAAGAGTTCTAGCAAAAATCTAGCAAATGGAATTGCGTCCAAAGTTGCAATCATGAGACCTAGTAAATCCATACACAGAGCCACTGAAGGGAATGAGAGAGACTGAAGGTTCAGACAAGCAGATATCAATTTTTTTGTCTCTTTTCTGTCATTCGTCTCTTTTCTATTCAATGATACTTCAGAATTTTTCAATCACTATTTATTGAAAAAAATTGGCGCGCTATTGTTCGGAGTGTGCGCATCTGTTGACGCACACTTGTTAGTCCAACGTGCGTGTTCTATGACGCGATCCATTTTCAAAGAGAGCAGTCAAATGTGACGCATGTTTCTGATTTATTTTAAGTGTATGTGCTATGGCGTGCTAACGACCGAATTTACAGAGAGTCTATGAAGGATTTCCATTGAGGTGAAAACATTGTATCATAAGGTAGTACTCCAATCACATCCCTATGACAAGCACTGTACTCTGAGGGGAATTGGGCTTCAATATGCTCTGAAGCGCCTTTTCCCGAAGAAATCAAGCAAATCATCTTACTAAAACCACCTCCAACGTACGCAAATAAAAAAACTAAGGTATAAGTGAGGTGGTGGGGGGGAGGTTATAGGCTTTTGGAGTTTGGGAAACTGCATCCTTCTGATAGGAATGTATATCCCATACGTAACAGTTTGTGGACTCTCTCTACCTATATGAAACAAAATAAGACTATAGAGTGCCTAATTTACATAGTAACATAGTAGATAAGGTTGAAAAAAGACTGAAGTCCATCGAGTTCAACCTATACAAATCTAAAATACTTACAAAAAGCTCCAGTTAAGCTTAAATAACCCCATTAAAATGTGACCCATTTAATACTAGCAATCATATCCATGAATTTTGTTTATATACAGAAATTTATCCAGACTATTTTTAAATGTATCTATGGTATTGGCATTCACTACCTCCTTTGGTAATGAGTTCCACAATTTTATTGCTCTTACAGTGAAAAAACGTTTCCGTTGCAGGAGATTAAATCTCCTTTCCTCCAACCTTAAATTATGACCTCTTGTCAGAACCAATTTTCTTGGAATAAAAAGAGCTTCTGCCATCTCTGTATATGGGCCTTGAATATATTTATATAAAGTAATCATGTCACCTCTCAAGCGCCTTTTTTCTAAAGAGAACAGACCCAGTTTGGCTAGCCTCTCCTCATAGGTTAATTTCTCCAATCCCCTTATTAGCTTTGTGGCCCTTCTCTGAACTTTTTCTAGTTCTGCAATATCTTTTTTAGCAATCGGTCCCCAGAACTGCACTCCAAACTCAAGGTGAGGTCTTACCAGGGCTTTATATAATGACAGAATTATGCTTTCCTCCCTTGAATCAATGCCTCTTTTAATACATGCTAGTATCTTATTAGCCTTTGAAGCCGCTGCTCTGCATTGTGCACTCATCTTTAGCTTGTTATCTATTACTACTCCCAAATCCCTTTCCTCCTGTGTTTGGCTAAGTCTTGTCCCATTTAAAAAATACATAGCCTGCTTATTTTTACTTCCAAAATGTAGAACCTTACATTTTTCCGTATTAAATCTCATTTTCCATTCACTTGCCCATAGTTCTAATTTTAGCAAATCCCTTTGCAAAGAGAGCTCATCCTGCTCTGACCTAATGACCTTACTTAACTTAGTATCATCTGCAAAAATAGAGATGTCGCTATTTAATCCTTGCTCCAAGTCATTTATAAAAATATTAAAAAGAACAGGGCCCAGTACTGATCCCTGGGGGACGCCACTGATTACCTTTGTCCAATCTGAGTATGATCCATTTACTGCTACTCGTTGCTCCCTATCTTTTATCCAGTTATTTATCCATGAGCTAACATTTTCAGCTATTCCCAGTCCCTTAATTTTGTGCATTAATCTCTCATGTGGCACTGTATCAAATGCCTTTGCAAAATCTAAGTATATCACATCAACTGATTCCCCTTTATCTATATTTTTACTTACTTCCTCGTAGAATCTAATTAGATTAGTTTGACATGATCTATTTCTCCTAAAGCCATGCTGATTAGAACTCATAATCTTGTTTACACGAATATGCTCATCAATATAATCCCTTATAATCCCTTCAAATATCTTCCCCACTATTGATGTCAGACTAACTGGTCTATAGCTTCCTGGATCATCCCTGCTTCCCTTTTTGAAGAGTGGCACCACATCAGCTTTACGCCAATCCTGGGGTACCATGCCTGAGGATAATGAGTCTTGAAAAATTAAGAGTAAAGGTTTGTCTATAACAGTGCTAAGTTCACTTAACACCCTTGGGTGTATTCCATCTGGGCCTGGAGTTTTATTTACCTTAATATTTTTTAGTTTTTTCCTGATATCCTCTAAACAAAACCCAGTTAGTGGTATGGACTGGCATGTTCTATTCTGTTCCAAAGTATCATTCAATGGTTCCTCTCTTGTGTATACTGAAGAAAAAAACTGGTTTAGTACCTCAGCCTTTTCCCTGTCATTATTTATCATGCTACCCTCCACACATTTTAATGTACCTATATTATCCTTCTTAGATTTTTTGCTATTTATGTACTTAAAGAACCTTTTAGGGTTAGACTTTGAATCCTTGGCAATTAATTTTTCATTTTCAATTTTGGCTAATTTGATTGCTTTTTTGCATGCTTTGTTACATTCCTTATAAATATTGTATGCCGAGTCTGTACTATTTTCTTTTAATAATTTAAATGCCCTACGTTTTTTCCTAATTTCTTTTAACACATTTTTATTTAGCCATAACGGCTTATTTTTTTTATTTTTATTTTTATAACCATATGGTATGTATTGATATGTATATTTATTTAACAAATTTTTAAATATTATCCATTTATCCTCTGTATTTTTATTAGAAAATACATTGTCCCAATTTATATTATTTAATGATTTCCTTAAATCGTTGAATTTTGCTTTCTTGAAATTAAAAGTCTTAGTTAAGCCTTTAAAACACTGCATATGAAAAGAGATTTCAAATGTGACCATGTTATGATCACTGTTACCCAAATGTTCTTTAACTTCTATGTTTGATATTATATCTGTATTGTTTGATAGCACTAAATCCAATATAGCTTTACTCCTAGTTGGCTCCTCTATTAATTGTGACAAGAAGTTATCCCTGAGAACATTTAAAAATCTATCCCCCTTAGCTGAATTACTAGTTTCATTGGCCCAGTTTATATCAGGGTAGTTAAAATCTCCCATAATTACAGCACTGTTATTAGCAGCCTTACCTATTTGGATAAGTAGTTGAGTTTCCTCCGGGTCACTAATGTTGGGAGGCTTGTAGCATGTTCCTAGTAATATTTTTTTAGGATTTTTCCCCCCACTCTTTATTTCAACCCACAGGGTCTCTACATTGTCACTTGTATCATAAATATCTTCCCTTATTGTAGGTTTAAGGTCAGGTTTAATATACATGCAGATTCCTCCACCCCTTTTATTATTCCTGTCCCTCCTAAATAATGTATACCCCTCTAAGTTAACTGCCCAGTCATGTGAATCATCCCACCAAGTTTCAGTTATACTGATAACATCATAGTCCTCTTCTGCAACTAAGAGCGTCAGCTCCCCCATTTTACCTGTCATGCTTCTTGCATTTGTTGTCATACATTTAATTTTCATGTGCTTTCTGCTGCTACTTGGTGTACTTTCCTCTATACTTTCTAATGTGACATTTCTTAAATCATCCCTTCCTCGAGATATTAATGGAGTGACATATTCAGACACTGATCTCTCTGTTCTATTTTGTTCAAATTGACCCTCCCCCCCTTTGCCTAGTTTAAAAGGTTCTCTAAACGTGCTACCATCCTTTCCCCCAACACACCTGCACCCATGTCATTCAGGTGCAATCCATCCTTACTGTACAATTTGTACCCTAGTGAAAAATCAGCCCAGTGTTCTAAAAAGCCAAACCCCTCATTTTTACACCATGTTTTTAGCCATGAATTAACAGACCTTAGCTCCTTCTGCCTTACTGAGTTAACACACGGCACTGGTAATATCTCAGAAAATATTACTTTGGATGTCCTTGCTTTAAGCTTGCTACCTAACTCCCTGAAGTCATTTTTTAGGACTCTCCATCTCCCACTGATTTCTTCATTAGTACCAATATGCACCATGACTGCAGGATCAGACCCGCATCCCTCTAACAATCTATCAATACGCTCCACAATATGCCTAACACGAGCCCCTGGAAGACAGCAAACTGTTCTATGTAAAGGGTCTGGATGACAAATTACCCTATCAACCTTCCTTATAATAGAGTCTCCTACCACCAACATCTGCCTCTGGCCCTGACTTGTATGCCCCTCTTCCATGACTGAAGGACTGCCCACCATAGTATGCTCCTCTTCCACAGCTAAAGGACTGTTCACTATACTAGGCAACACGGCCCTCTCTGACACTGCCACCCCTGAACTGATATCCCCAACATCTTCACTTAATCTTGCAAATCTATTGGGGTGTACCAGCTCAGAACTGGCCTGTCTCTTCCGCTTACTTCGCCCTCTAACTGTGACCCAGCTACATCCTGGAGTCTCCTCATCTGAATCCTCCCCATTCCCACTGCTGGAACCATTAACAACCAGCTCAGTCCTATCCATTTCCCTTTCAAGTGTCTGAATTTCATGTAGTGTTGCAATTCGTTCCTCCAGATCCCCAATACGAGTTTCTAAAGAGACAATATGCTGGCACTTGCCACAAACATATAATCCCAGAAGCGGCTGCTCCAGTGATGCAAACATGTGGCAAGCTGTACACTGAATGAGATTCTCACACATTCTTAATAAAAGGTTTAACTTAAAAGTATAAAATAAATATATTTCCCCTTGGTTACCCCAAAACCTTGTTTGCCTAACTACCTTGGTTAGCTAACTATTATACTTAAACAGACAATGTTACTTTAACAGAGAATCAATACAGCAAGCCTAAAAGAGCAAGCTCACAGAGTAAATGTGCTAAATTTATAGGCTTCCAAGGCCCAAACAGGTGAAAATAATCCCACCCCTAATTACCCACACAGACAGAAAAACAAAAAAAATGGAATGCTAGAAATAAAGTTATTTAGTTATTTCCTTTTTAAAAAAATAAAAATGCAACCCTTGCAAAGCAAATAATTTAGAAAATAGCTTGGTTAGCTATTATACTTAAACAGACAATGTTACTTTAACAGAGAATCAATACAGCAAGCCTAAAAGAGCAAGCTCACAGAGTAAATGTGCTAAATTTATAGGCTTCCAAGGCCCAAACAGGTGAAAATAATCCCACCCCTAATTACCCACACAGACAGAAAAACAAAAAAAAATGGAATGCTAGAAATAAAGTTATTTAGTTATTTCCTTTTTAAAAAAATAAAAATGCAACCCTTGCAAAGCAAATAATTTAGAAAATAGCTTGGTTAGCTATTATACTTAAACAGACAATGTTACTTTAACAGAGAATCAATACAGCAAGCCTAAAAGAGCAAGCTCACAGAGTAAATGTGCTAAATTTATAGGCTTCCAAGGCCCAAACAGGTGAAAATAATCCCACCCCTAATTACCCACACAGACAGAAAAACAAAAAAAATGGAATGCTAGAAATAAAGTTATTTAGTTATTTCCTTTTTAAAAAAATAAAAATGCAACCCTTGCAAAGCAAATAATTTAGAAAATAGCTTGGTTAGCTATTATACTTAAACAGACAATGTTACTTTAACAGAGAATCAATACAGCAAGCCTAAAAGAGCAAGCTCACAGAGTAAATGTGCTAAATTTATAGGCTTCCAAGGCCCAAACAGGTGAAAATAATCCCACCCCTAATTACCCACACAGACAGAAAAACAAAAAAAAATGGAATGCTAGAAATAAAGTTATTTAGTTATTTCCTTTTTAAAAAAATAAAAATGCAACCCTTGCAAAGCAAATAATTTAGAAAATAGCTTGGTTAGCTATTATACTTAAACAGACAATGTTACTTTAACAGAGAATCAATACAGCAAGCCTAAAAGAGCAAGCTCACAGAGTAAATGTGCTAAATTTATAGGCTTCCAAGGCCCAAACAGGTGAAAATAATCCCACCCCTAATTACCCACACAGACAGAAAAACAAAAAAAATGGAATGCTAGAAATAAAGTTATTTAGTTATTTCCTTTTTAAAAAAATAAAAATGCAACCCTTGCAAAGCAAATAATTTAGAAAATAGCTTGGTTAGCTATTATACTTAAACAGACAATGTTACTTTAACAGAGAATCAATACAGCAAGCCTAAAAGAGCAAGCTCACAGAGTAAATGTGCTAAATTTATAGGCTTCCAAGGCCCAAACAGGTGAAAATAATCCCACCCCTAATTACCCACACAGACAGAAAAACAAAAAAAAATGGAATGCTAGAAATAAAGTTATTTAGTTATTTCCTTTTTAAAAAAATAAAAATGCAACCCTTGCAAAGCAAATAATTTAGAAAATAGCTTGGTTAGCTATTATACTTAAACAGACAATGTTACTTTAACAGAGAATCAATACAGCAAGCCTAAAAGAGCAAGCTCACAGAGTAAATGTGCTAAATTTATAGGCTTCCAAGGCCCAAACAGGTGAAAATAATCCCACCCCTAATTACCCACACAGACAGAAAAACAAAAAAAATGGAATGCTAGAAATAAAGTTATTTAGTTATTTCCTTTTAAAAAAATAAAAATGCAACCCTTGCAAAGCAAATAATTTAGAAAATAGCTTGGTTAGCTATTATACTTAAACAGACAATGTTACTTTAACAGAGAATCAATACAGCAAGCCTAAAAGAGCAAGCTCACAGAGTAAATGTGCTAAATTTATAGGCTTCCAAGGCCCAAACAGGTGAAAATAATCCCACCCCTAATTACCCACACAGACAGAAAAACAAAAAAAAATGGAATGCTAGAAATAAGTTATTTAGTTATTTCCTTTTTAAAAAAATAAAAATGCAACCCTTGCAAAGCAAATAATTTAGAAAATAGCTTGGTTAGCTATTATACTTAAACAGACAATGTTACTTTAACAGAGAATCAATACAGCAAGCCTAAAAGAGCAAGCTCACAGAGTAAATGTGCTAAATTTATAGGCTTCCAAGGCCCAACAGGTGAAAATAATCCCACCCCTAATTACCCACACAGACAGAAAAACAAAAAAAATGGAATGCTAGAAATAAAGTTATTTAGTTATTTCCTTTTTAAAAAATAAAAATGCAACCCTTGCAAAGCAAATAATTTAGAAAATAGCTTGGTTAGCTATTATACTTAAACAGACAATGTTACTTTAACAGAGAATCAATACAGCAAGCCTAAAAGAGCAAGCTCACAGAGTAAATGTGCTAAATTTATAGGCTTCCAAGGCCCAAACAGGTGAAAATAATCCCACCCCTAATTACCCACACAGACAGAAAAACAAAAAAAAATGGAATGCTAGAAATAAAGTTATTTAGTTATTTCCTTTTTAAAAAAATAAAAATGCAACCCTTGCAAAGCAAATAATTTAGAAAATAGCTTGGTTAGCTATTATACTTAAACAGACAATGTTACTTTAACAGAGAATCAATACAGCAAGCCTAAAAGAGCAAGCTCACAGAGTAAATGTGCTAAATTTATAGGCTTCCAAGGCCCAAACAGGTGAAAATAATCCCACCCCTAATTACCCACACAGACAGAAAAACAAAAAAAATGGAATGCTAGAAATAAAGTTATTTAGTTATTTCCTTTTTAAAAAATAAAAATGCAACCCTTGCAAAGCAAATAATTTAGAAAATAGCTTGGTTAGCTATTATACTTAAACAGACAATGTTACTTTAACAGAGAATCAATACAGCAAGCCTAAAAGAGCAAGCTCACAGAGTAAATGTGCTAAATTTATAGGCTTCCAAGGCCCAAACAGGTGAAAATAATCCCACCCCTAATTACCCACACAGACAGAAAAACAAAAAAAAATGGAATGCTAGAAATAAAGTTATTTAGTTATTTCCTTTTAAAAAAATAAAAATGCAACCCTTGCAAAGCAAATAATTTAGAAAATAGCTTGGTTAGCTATTATACTTAAACAGACAATGTTACTTTAACAGAGAATCAATACAGCAAGCCTAAAAGAGCAAGCTCACAGAGTAAATGTGCTAAATTTATAGGCTTCCAAGGCCCAAACAGGTGAAAATAATCCCACCCCTAATTACCCACACAGACAGAAAAACAAAAAAAAATGGAATGCTAGAAATAAGTTATTTAGTTATTTCCTTTTAAAAAAATAAAAATGCAACCCTTGCAAAGCAAATAATTTAGAAAATAGCTTGGTTAGCTATTATACTTAAACAGACAATGTTACTTTAACAGAGAATCAATACAGCAAGCCTAAAAGAGCAAGCTCACAGAGTAAATGTGCTAAATTTATAGGCTTCCAAGGCCCAAACAGGTGAAAATAATCCCACCCCTAATTACCCACACAGACAGAAAAACAAAAAAAAATGGAATGCTAGAAATAAAGTTATTTAGTTATTTCCTTTTTAAAAAAATAAAAATGCAACCCTTGCAAAGCAAATAATTTAGAAAATAGCTTGGTTAGCTATTATACTTAAACAGACAATGTTACTTTAACAGAGAATCAATACAGCAAGCCTAAAAGAGCAAGCTCACAGAGTAAATGTGCTAAATTTATAGGCTTCCAAGGCCCAAACAGGTGAAAATAATCCCACCCCTAATTACCCACACAGACAGAAAAACAAAAAAAAATGGAATGCTAGAAATAAAGTTATTTAGTTATTTCCTTTTTAAAAAAATAAAAATGCAACCCTTGCAAAGCAAATAATTTAGAAAATAGCTTGGTTAGCTATTATACTTAAACAGACAATGTTACTTTAACAGAGAATCAATACAGCAAGCCTAAAAGAGCAAGCTCACAGAGTAAATGTGCTAAATTTATAGGCTTCCAAGGCCCAAACAGGTGAAAATAATCCCACCCCTAATTACCCACACAGACAGAAAAACAAAAAAAAATGGAATGCTAGAAATAAAGTTATTTAGTTATTTCCTTTTTAAAAAATAAAAATGCAACCCTTGCAAAGCAAATAATTTAGAAAATAGCTTGGTTAGCTATTATACTTAAACAGACAATGTTACTTTAACAGAGAATCAATACAGCAAGCCTAAAAGAGCAAGCTCACAGAGTAAATGTGCTAAATTTATAGGCTTCCAAGGCCCAAACAGGTGAAAATAATCCCACCCCTAATTACCCACACAGACAGAAAAACAAAAAAAAATGGAATGCTAGAAATAAAGTTATTTAGTTATTTCCTTTTTAAAAAATAAAAATGCAACCCTTGCAAAGCAAATAATTTAGAAAATAGCTTGGTTAGCTATTATACTTAAACAGACAATGTTACTTTAACAGAGAATCAATACAGCAAGCCTAAAAGAGCAAGCTCACAGAGTAAATGTGCTAAATTTATAGGCTTCCAAGGCCCAAACAGGTGAAAATAATCCCACCCCTAATTACCCACACAGACAGAAAAACAAAAAAAAATGGAATGCTAGAAATAAAGTTATTTAGTTATTTCCTTTTTAAAAAAATAAAAATGCAACCCTTGCAAAGCAAATAATTTAGAAAATAGCTTGGTTAGCTATTATACTTAAACAGACAATGTTACTTTAACAGAGAATCAATACAGCAAGCCTAAAAGAGCAAGCTCACAGAGTAAATGTGCTAAATTTATAGGCTTCCAAGGCCCAAACAGGTGAAAATAATCCCACCCCTAATTACCCACACAGACAGAAAAACAAAAAAAAATGGAATGCTAGAAATAAAGTTATTTAGTTATTTCCTTTTAAAAAAATAAAAATGCAACCCTTGCAAAGCAAATAATTTAGAAAATAGCTTGGTTAGCTATTATACTTAAACAGACAATGTTACTTTAACAGAGAATCAATACAGCAAGCCTAAAAGAGCAAGCTCACAGAGTAAATGTGCTAAATTTATAGGCTTCCAAGGCCCAAACAGGTGAAAATAATCCCACCCCTAATTACCCACACAGACAGAAAAACAAAAAAAAATGGAATGCTAGAAATAAAGTTATTTAGTTATTTCCTTTTTAAAAAAATAAAAATGCAACCCTTGCAAAGCAAATAATTTAGAAAATAGCTTGGTTAGCTATTATACTTAAACAGACAATGTTACTTTAACAGAGAATCAATACAGCAAGCCTAAAAGAGCAAGCTCACAGAGTAAATGTGCTAAATTTATAGGCTTCCAAGGCCCAAACAGGTGAAAATAATCCCACCCCTAATTACCCACACAGACAGAAAAACAAAAAAAAATGGAATGCTAGAAATAAAGTTATTTAGTTATTTCCTTTTTAAAAAAATAAAAATGCAACCCTTGCAAAGCAAATAATTTAGAAAATAGCTTGGTTAGCTATTATACTTAAACAGACAATGTTACTTTAACAGAGAATCAATACAGCAAGCCTAAAAGAGCAAGCTCACAGAGTAAATGTGCTAAATTTATAGGCTTCCAAGGCCCAAACAGGTGAAAATAATCCCACCCCTAATTACCCACACAGACAGAAAAACAAAAAAAATGGAATGCTAGAAATAAAGTTATTTAGTTATTTCCTTTTTAAAAAAATAAAAATGCAACCCTTGCAAAGCAAATAATTTAGAAAATAGCTTGGTTAGCTATTATACTTAAACAGACAATGTTACTTTAACAGAGAATCAATACAGCAAGCCTAAAAGAGCAAGCTCACAGAGTAAATGTGCTAAATTTATAGGCTTCCAAGGCCCAAACAGGTGAAAATAATCCCACCCCTAATTACCCACACAGACAGAAAAACAAAAAAAAATGGAATGCTAGAAATAAAGTTATTTAGTTATTTCCTTTTTAAAAAAATAAAAATGCAACCCTTGCAAAGCAAATAATTTAGAAAATAGCTTGGTTAGCTATTATACTTAAACAGACAATGTTACTTTAACAGAGAATCAATACAGCAAGCCTAAAAGAGCAAGCTCACAGAGTAAATGTGCTAAATTTATAGGCTTCCAAGGCCCAAACAGGTGAAAATAATCCCACCCCTAATTACCCACACAGACAGAAAAACAAAAAAAAATGGAATGCTAGAAATAAAGTTATTTAGTTATTTCCTTTTTAAAAAAATAAAAATGCAACCCTTGCAAAGCAAATAATTTAGAAAATAGCTTGGTTAGCTATTATACTTAAACAGACAATGTTACTTTAACAGAGAATCAATACAGCAAGCCTAAAAGAGCAAGCTCACAGAGTAAATGTGCTAAATTTATAGGCTTCCAAGGCCCAAACAGGTGAAAATAATCCCACCCCTAATTACCCACACAGACAGAAAAACAAAAAAAAATGGAATGCTAGAAATAAAGTTATTTAGTTATTTCCTTTTAAAAAAATAAAAATGCAACCCTTGCAAAGCAAATAATTTAGAAAATAGCTTGGTTAGCTATTATACTTAAACAGACAATGTTACTTTAACAGAGAATCAATACAGCAAGCCTAAAAGAGCAAGCTCACAGAGTAAATGTGCTAAATTTATAGGCTTCCAAGGCCCAAACAGGTGAAAATAATCCCACCCCTAATTACCCACACAGACAGAAAAACAAAAAAAATGGAATGCTAGAAATAAAGTTATTTAGTTATTTCCTTTTTAAAAAAATAAAAATGCAACCCTTGCAAAGCAAATAATTTAGAAAATAGCTTGGTTAGCTATTATACTTAAACAGACAATGTTACTTTAACAGAGAATCAATACAGCAAGCCTAAAAGAGCAAGCTCACAGAGTAAATGTGCTAAATTTATAGGCTTCCAAGGCCCAAACAGGTGAAAATAATCCCACCCCTAATTACCCACACAGACAGAAAAACAAAAAAAAATGGAATGCTAGAAATAAAGTTATTTAGTTATTTCCTTTTTAAAAAAATAAAAATGCAACCCTTGCAAAGCAAATAATTTAGAAAATAGCTTGGTTAGCTATTATACTTAAACAGACAATGTTACTTTAACAGAGAATCAATACAGCAAGCCTAAAAGAGCAAGCTCACAGAGTAAATGTGCTAAATTTATAGGCTTCCAAGGCCCAAACAGGTGAAAATAATCCCACCCCTAATTACCCACACAGACAGAAAAACAAAAAAAAATGGAATGCTAGAAATAAAGTTATTTAGTTATTTCCTTTTTAAAAAAATAAAAATGCAACCCTTGCAAAGCAAATAATTTAGAAAATAGCTTGGTTAGCTATTATACTTAAACAGACAATGTTACTTTAACAGAGAATCAATACAGCAAGCCTAAAAGAGCAAGCTCACAGAGTAAATGTGCTAAATTTATAGGCTTCCAAGGCCCAAACAGGTGAAAATAATCCCACCCCTAATTACCCACACAGACAGAAAAACAAAAAAAATGGAATGCTAGAAATAAAGTTATTTAGTTATTTCCTTTTTAAAAAAATAAAAATGCAACCCTTGCAAAGCAAATAATTTAGAAAATAGCTTGGTTAGCTATTATACTTAAACAGACAATGTTACTTTAACAGAGAATCAATACAGCAAGCCTAAAAGAGCAAGCTCACAGAGTAAATGTGCTAAATTTATAGGCTTCCAAGGCCCAAACAGGTGAAAATAATCCCACCCCTAATTACCCACACAGACAGAAAAAACAAAAAAAAATGGAATGCTAGAAATAAAGTTATTTAGTTATTTCCTTTTTAAAAAAATAAAAATGCAACCCTTGCAAAGCAAATAATTTAGAAAATAGCTTGGTTAGCTATTATACTTAAACAGACAATGTTACTTTAACAGAGAATCAATACAGCAAGCCTAAAAGAGCAAGCTCACAGAGTAAATGTGCTAAATTTATAGGCTTCCAAGGCCCAAACAGGTGAAAATAATCCCACCCCTAATTACCCACACAGACAGAAAAACAAAAAAAAATGGAATGCTAGAAATAAAGTTATTTAGTTATTTCCTTTTTAAAAAAATAAAAATGCAACCCTTGCAAAGCAAATAATTTAGAAAATAGCTTGGTTAGCTATTATACTTAAACAGACAATGTTACTTTAACAGAGAATCAATACAGCAAGCCTAAAAGAGCAAGCTCACAGAGTAAATGTGCTAAATTTATAGGCTTCCAAGGCCCAAACAGGTGAAAATAATCCCACCCCTAATTACCCACACAGACAGAAAACAAAAAAAATGGAATGCTAGAAATAAAGTTATTTAGTTATTTCCTTTTTAAAAAAATAAAAATGCAACCCTTGCAAAGCAAATAATTTAGAAAATAGCTTGGTTAGCTATTATACTTAAACAGACAATGTTACTTTAACAGAGAATCAATACAGCAAGCCTAAAAGAGCAAGCTCACAGAGTAAATGTGCTAAATTTATAGGCTTCCAAGGCCCAAACAGGTGAAAATAATCCCACCCCTAATTACCCACACAGACAGAAAAACAAAAAAAAATGGAATGCTAGAAATAAAGTTATTTAGTTATTTCCTTTTTAAAAAAATAAAAATGCAACCCTTGCAAAGCAAATAATTTAGAAAATAGCTTGGTTAGCTATTATACTTAAACAGACAATGTTACTTTAACAGAGAATCAATACAGCAAGCCTAAAAGAGCAAGCTCACAGAGTAAATGTGCTAAATTTATAGGCTTCCAAGGCCCAAACAGGTGAAAATAATCCCACCCCTAATTACCCACACAGACAGAAAAACAAAAAAAAATGGAATGCTAGAAATAAAGTTATTTAGTTATTTCCTTTTAAAAAATAAAAATGCAACCCTTGCAAAGCAAATAATTTAGAAAATAGCTTGGTTAGCTATTATACTTAAACAGACAATGTTACTTTAACAGAGAATCAATACAGCAAGCCTAAAAGAGCAAGCTCACAGAGTAAATGTGCTAAATTTATAGGCTTCCAAGGCCCAAACAGGTGAAAATAATCCCACCCCTAATTACCCACACAGACAGAAAAACAAAAAAAAATGGAATGCTAGAAATAAAGTTATTTAGTTATTTCCTTTTTAAAAAAATAAAAATGCAACCCTTGCAAAGCAAATAATTTAGAAAATAGCTTGGTTAGCTATTATACTTAAACAGACAATGTTACTTTAACAGAGAATCAATACAGCAAGCCTAAAAGAGCAAGCTCACAGAGTAAATGTGCTAAATTTATAGGCTTCCAAGGCCCAAACAGGTGAAAATAATCCCACCCCTAATTACCCACACAGACAGAAAAACAAAAAAAATGGAATGCTAGAAATAAAGTTATTTAGTTATTTCCTTTTTAAAAAAAATAAAAATGCAACCCTTGCAAAGCAAATAATTTAGAAAATAGCTTGGTTAGCTATTATACTTAAACAGACAATGTTACTTTAACAGAGAATCAATACAGCAAGCCTAAAAGAGCAAGCTCACAGAGTAAATGTGCTAAATTTATAGGCTTCCAAGGCCCAAACAGGTGAAAATAATCCCACCCCTAATTACCCACACAGACAGAAAAACAAAAAAAAATGGAATGCTAGAAATAAAGTTATTTAGTTATTTCCTTTTTAAAAAAATAAAAATGCAACCCTTGCAAAGCAAATAATTTAGAAAATAGCTTGGTTAGCTATTATACTTAAACAGACAATGTTACTTTAACAGAGAATCAATACAGCAAGCCTAAAAGAGCAAGCTCACAGAGTAAATGTGCTAAATTTATAGGCTTCCAAGGCCCAAACAGGTGAAAATAATCCCACCCCTAATTACCCACACAGACAGAAAAACAAAAAAAATGGAATGCTAGAAATAAAGTTATTTAGTTATTTCCTTTTTAAAAAAATAAAAATGCAACCCTTGCAAAGCAAATAATTTAGAAAATAGCTTGGTTAGCTATTATACTTAAACAGACAATGTTACTTTAACAGAGAATCAATACAGCAAGCCTAAAAGAGCAAGCTCACAGAGTAAATGTGCTAAATTTATAGGCTTCCAAGGCCCAAACAGGTGAAAATAATCCCACCCCTAATTACCCACACAGACAGAAAAACAAAAAAAATGGAATGCTAGAAATAAAGTTATTTAGTTATTTCCTTTTTAAAAAAATAAAAATGCAACCCTTGCAAAGCAAATAATTTAGAAAATAGCTTGGTTAGCTATTATACTTAAACAGACAATGTTACTTTAACAGAGAATCAATACAGCAAGCCTAAAAGAGCAAGCTCACAGAGTAAATGTGCTAAATTTATAGGCTTCCAAGGCCCAAACAGGTGAAAATAATCCCACCCCTAATTACCCACACAGACAGAAAAACAAAAAAAATGGAATGCTAGAAATAAAGTTATTTAGTTATTTCCTTTTAAAAAAATAAAAATGCAACCCTTGCAAAGCAAATAATTTAGAAAATAGCTTGGTTAGCTATTATACTTAAACAGACAATGTTACTTTAACAGAGAATCAATACAGCAAGCCTAAAAGAGCAAGCTCACAGAGTAAATGTGCTAAATTTATAGGCTTCCAAGGCCCAAACAGGTGAAAATAATCCCACCCCTAATTACCCACACAGACAGAAAAACAAAAAAAAATGGAATGCTAGAAATAAAGTTATTTAGTTATTTCCTTTTTAAAAAAATAAAAATGCAACCCTTGCAAAGCAAATAATTTAGAAAATAGCTTGGTTAGCTATTATACTTAAACAGACAATGTTACTTTAACAGAGAATCAATACAGCAAGCCTAAAAGAGCAAGCTCACAGAGTAAATGTGCTAAATTTATAGGCTTCCAAGGCCCAAACAGGTGAAAATAATCCCACCCCTAATTACCCACACAGACAGAAAAACAAAAAAAAATGGAATGCTAGAAATAAAGTTATTTAGTTATTTCCTTTTTAAAAAAATAAAAATGCAACCCTTGCAAAGCAAATAATTTAGAAAATAGCTTGGTTAGCTATTATACTTAAACAGACAATGTTACTTTAACAGAGAATCAATACAGCAAGCCTAAAAGAGCAAGCTCACAGAGTAAATGTGCTAAATTTATAGGCTTCCAAGGCCCAAACAGGTGAAAATAATCCCACCCCTAATTACCCACACAGACAGAAAAACAAAAAAAAATGGAATGCTAGAAATAAAGTTATTTAGTTATTTCCTTTTTAAAAAAATAAAAATGCAACCCTTGCAAAGCAAATAATTTAGAAAATAGCTTGGTTAGCTATTATACTTAAACAGACAATGTTACTTTAACAGAGAATCAATACAGCAAGCCTAAAAGAGCAAGCTCACAGAGTAAATGTGCTAAATTTATAGGCTTCCAAGGCCCAAACAGGTGAAAATAATCCCACCCCTAATTACCCACACAGACAGAAAAACAAAAAAAATGGAATGCTAGAAATAAAGTTATTTAGTTATTTCCTTTTTAAAAAAATAAAAATGCAACCCTTGCAAAGCAAATAATTTAGAAAATAGCTTGGTTAGCTATTATACTTAAACAGACAATGTTACTTTAACAGAGAATCAATACAGCAAGCCTAAAAGAGCAAGCTCACAGAGTAAATGTGCTAAATTTATAGGCTTCCAAGGCCCAAACAGGTGAAAATAATCCCACCCCTAATTACCCACACAGACAGAAAAACAAAAAAAATGGAATGCTAGAAATAAAGTTATTTAGTTATTTCCTTTTTAAAAAAATAAAAATGCAACCCTTGCAAAGCAAATAATTTAGAAAATAGCTTGGTTAGCTATTATACTTAAACAGACAATGTTACTTTAACAGAGAATCAATACAGCAAGCCTAAAAGAGCAAGCTCACAGAGTAAATGTGCTAAATTTATAGGCTTCCAAGGCCCAAACAGGTGAAAATAATCCCACCCCTAATTACCCACACAGACAGAAAAACAAAAAAAATGGAATGCTAGAAATAAAGTTATTTAGTTATTTCCTTTTTAAAAAAATAAAAATGCAACCCTTGCAAAGCAAATAATTTAGAAAATAGCTTGGTTAGCTATTATACTTAAACAGACAATGTTACTTTAACAGAGAATCAATACAGCAAGCCTAAAAGAGCAAGCTCACAGAGTAAATGTGCTAAATTTATAGGCTTCCAAGGCCCAAACAGGTGAAAATAATCCCACCCCTAATTACCCACACAGACAGAAAAACAAAAAAAATGGAATGCTAGAAATAAAGTTATTTAGTTATTTCCTTTTTAAAAAAATAAAAATGCAACCCTTGCAAAGCAAATAATTTAGAAAATAGCTTGGTTAGCTATTATACTTAAACAGACAATGTTACTTTAACAGAGAATCAATACAGCAAGCCTAAAAGAGCAAGCTCACAGAGTAAATGTGCTAAATTTATAGGCTTCCAAGGCCCAAACAGGTGAAAATAATCCCACCCCTAATTACCCACACAGACAGAAAAACAAAAAAAAATGGAATGCTAGAAATAAAGTTATTTAGTTATTTCCTTTTTAAAAAATAAAAATGCAACCCTTGCAAAGCAAATAATTTAGAAAATAGCTTGGTTAGCTATTATACTTAAACAGACAATGTTACTTTAACAGAGAATCAATACAGCAAGCCTAAAAGAGCAAGCTCACAGAGTAAATGTGCTAAATTTATAGGCTTCCAAGGCCCAAACCCAAACAGGTGAAAATAATCCCACCCCTAATTACCCACACAGACAGAAAAACAAAAAAAATGGAATGCTAAAATAAAGTTATTTAGTTATTTCCTTTTTAAAAAAATAAAAATGCAACCCTTGCAAAGCAAATAATTTAGAAAATAGCTTGGTTAGCTATTATACTTAAACAGACAATGTTACTTTAACAGAGAATCAATACAGCAAGCCTAAAAGAGCAAGCTCACAGAGTAAATGTGCTAAATTTATAGGCTTCCAAGGCCCAAACAGGTGAAAATAATCCCACCCCTAATTACCCACACAGACAGAAAAACAAAAAAAAATGGAATGCTAGAAATAAAGTTATTTAGTTATTTCCTTTTTAAAAAAATAAAAATGCAACCCTTGCAAAGCAAATAATTTAGAAAATAGCTTGGTTAGCTATTATACTTAAACAGACAATGTTACTTTAACAGAGAATCAATACAGCAAGCCTAAAAGAGCAAGCTCACAGAGTAAATGTGCTAAATTTATAGGCTTCCAAGGCCCAAACAGGTGAAAATAATCCCACCCCTAATTACCCACACAGACAGAAAAACAAAAAAAAATGGAATGCTAGAAATAAAGTTATTTAGTTATTTCCTTTTTAAAAAAATAAAAATGCAACCCTTGCAAAGCAAATAATTTAGAAAATAGCTTGGTTAGCTATTATACTTAAACAGACAATGTTACTTTAACAGAGAATCAATACAGCAAGCCTAAAAGAGCAAGCTCACAGAGTAAATGTGCTAAATTTATAGGCTTCCAAGGCCCAAACAGGTGAAAATAATCCCACCCCTAATTACCCACACAGACAGAAAAACAAAAAAAAATGGAATGCTAGAAATAAAGTTATTTAGTTATTTCCTTTTTAAAAAAATAAAAATGCAACCCTTGCAAAGCAAATAATTTAGAAAATAGCTTGGTTAGCTATTATACTTAAACAGACAATGTTACTTTAACAGAGAATCAATACAGCAAGCCTAAAAGAGCAAGCTCACAGAGTAAATGTGCTAAATTTATAGGCTTCCAAGGCCCAAACAGGTGAAAATAATCCCACCCCTAATTACCCACACAGACAGAAAAACAAAAAAAATGGAATGCTAGAAATAAAGTTATTTAGTTATTTCCTTTTTAAAAAAATAAAAATGCAACCCTTGCAAAGCAAATAATTTAGAAAATAGCTTGGTTAGCTATTATACTTAAACAGACAATGTTACTTTAACAGAGAATCAATACAGCAAGCCTAAAAGAGCAAGCTCACAGAGTAAATGTGCTAAATTTATAGGCTTCCAAGGCCCAAACAGGTGAAAATAATCCCACCCCTAATTACCCACACAGACAGAAAAACAAAAAAAAATGGAATGCTAGAAATAAAGTTATTTAGTTATTTCCTTTTTAAAAAAATAAAAATGCAACCCTTGCAAAGCAAATAATTTAGAAAATAGCTTGGTTAGCTATTATACTTAAACAGACAATGTTACTTTAACAGAGAATCAATACAGCAAGCCTAAAAGAGCAAGCTCACAGAGTAAATGTGCTAAATTTATAGGCTTCCAAGGCCCAAACAGGTGAAAATAATCCCACCCCTAATTACCCACACAGACAGAAAAACAAAAAAAAATGGAATGCTAGAAATAAAGTTATTTAGTTATTTCCTTTTAAAAAAATAAAAATGCAACCCTTGCAAAGCAAATAATTTAGAAAATAGCTTGGTTAGCTATTATACTTAAACAGACAATGTTACTTTAACAGAGAATCAATACAGCAAGCCTAAAAGAGCAAGCTCACAGAGTAAATGTGCTAAATTTATAGGCTTCCAAGGCCCAAACAGGTGAAAATAATCCCACCCCTAATTACCCACACAGACAGAAAAACAAAAAAAAATGGAATGCTAGAAATAAAGTTATTTAGTTATTTCCTTTTTAAAAAAATAAAAATGCAACCCTTGCAAAGCAAATAATTTAGAAAATAGCTTGGTTAGCTATTATACTTAAACAGACAATGTTACTTTAACAGAGAATCAATACAGCAAGCCTAAAAGAGCAAGCTCACAGAGTAAATGTGCTAAATTTATAGGCTTCCAAGGCCCAAACAGGTGAAAATAATCCCACCCCTAATTACCCACACAGACAGAAAAACAAAAAAAATGGAATGCTAGAAATAAAGTTATTTAGTTATTTCCTTTTTAAAAAAATAAAAATGCAACCCTTGCAAAGCAAATAATTTAGAAAATAGCTTGGTTAGCTATTATACTTAAACAGACAATGTTACTTTAACAGAGAATCAATACAGCAAGCCTAAAAGAGCAAGCTCACAGAGTAAATGTGCTAAATTTATAGGCTTCCAAGGCCCAAACAGGTGAAAATAATCCCACCCCTAATTACCCACACAGACAGAAAAACAAAAAAAAATGGAATGCTAGAAATAAAGTTATTTAGTTATTTCCTTTTTAAAAAAAATAAAAATGCAACCCTTGCAAAGCAAATAATTTAGAAAATAGCTTGGTTAGCTATTATACTTAAACAGACAATGTTACTTTAACAGAGAATCAATACAGCAAGCCTAAAAGAGCAAGCTCACAGAGTAAATGTGCTAAATTTATAGGCTTCCAAGGCCCAAACAGGTGAAAATAATCCCACCCCTAATTACCCACACAGACAGAAAAACAAAAAAAATGGAATGCTAGAAATAAAGTTATTTAGTTATTTCCTTTTTAAAAAAATAAAAATGCAACCCTTGCAAAGCAAATAATTTAGAAAATAGCTTGGTTAGCTATTATACTTAAACAGACAATGTTACTTTAACAGAGAATCAATACAGCAAGCCTAAAAGAGCAAGCTCACAGAGTAAATGTGCTAAATTTATAGGCTTCCAAGGCCCAAACAGGTGAAAATAATCCCACCCCTAATTACCCACACAGACAGAAAAACAAAAAAAAATGGAATGCTAGAAATAAAGTTATTTAGTTATTTCCTTTTTAAAAAAATAAAAATGCAACCCTTGCAAAGCAAATAATTTAGAAAATAGCTTGGTTAGCTATTATACTTAAACAGACAATGTTACTTTAACAGAGAATCAATACAGCAAGCCTAAAAGAGCAAGCTCACAGAGTAAATGTGCTAAATTTATAGGCTTCCAAGGCCCAAACAGGTGAAAATAATCCCACCCCTAATTACCAACACAGACAGAAAAACAAAAAAAAAAATGGAATGCTAGAAATAAAGTTATTTAGTTATTTCCTTTTCACAGAGTAAATGTGCTAAATTTATAGGCTTCCAAGGCCCAAACAGGTGAAAATAATCCCACCCCTAATTACCCACACAGACAGAAAAACAAAAAAAATTGAATGCTAGAAATAAAGTTATTTAGTTATTTCCTTTTTAAAAAATAAAAATGCAACCCTTGCAAGCAAATAATTTAGAAAATAGCTTGGTTAGCTATTATACTTAAACAGACAATGTTACTTTAACAGAGAATCAATACAGCAAGCCTAAAAGAGCAAGCTCACAGAGTAAATGTGCTAAATTTATAGGCTTCCAAGGCCCAAACAGGTGAAAATAATCCCACCCCTAATTACCCACACAGACAGAAAAACAAAAAAAAATGGAATGCTAGAAATAAAGTTATTTAGTTATTTCCTTTTTAAAAAAATAAAAATGCAACCCTTGCAAAGCAAATAATTTAGAAAATAGCTTGGTTAGCTATTATACTTAAACAGACAATGTTACTTTAACAGAGAATCAATACAGCAAGCCTAAAAGAGCCAAAATTTAAAAAATATATACTTATCAATAGACACTCGTCCACCAGCAAACAACCAGTAGACAGCCAAACCAGTACTGAAACACATCAGCAGAGGTTATGGAATAGGGGTATATTGTAGATCCATAGAAGGAAGAAAAAGACAAGTCCCTGCAACCAATTATGAAGGGTCTGTAACAGATTTCCCATGAGGTGAAAAAACATAATTTATGTAAGAACTTACCTAATAAATTAATTTCTTTCATAGTGGCAAGAGTCCATGAGCTAGTGACATATGGGATATACATTCCTACCAGGAGGGGGCAAAGTTTCCCAAACCTCAAAATGCCTATAAATATACCTCCCACCTCACTCATACCTCAGTTTAATGTATAGCCAAGTAGTGAGGTATAAAAAAAAAGGAGTAAAAAGCATACAAAAAGAGGAACTGGAAAAATAATGTGCTTTATACAAAAAATCCTAACCACAAAAAAATAGGGTGCGTATCATGGACTCTTGACACTATGAAAGAAATTAATTTATCAGATAAGTTCTTACATAAATTATGTTTTCTTTCATGTAAGTGGCAAGAGTCCATGAGCTAGTGACGTATGGGATATAATACCCAAGATGTGGAAGTCCACAAGTCACTAGAGAGGTAGGGATAAAATAAAAACAGCTATTTCCGCTGAGAAATGAAATCCAAAAAATAATTAAGTTTTCTTAAAAATGTAAAAAACCCTCTAATCATAGGCACTAGAATCAAACTGCGACAGCTGCCTGAAGAATCTTTCTATTAAAAGCTGCTTCCAAAGAAGCAAACACATCAAAATGGTAAAATTTAGTAAATGTATGCAAAGAAGACCAAGTTGCTGCTTTGCAAATTTGATCAATTGAAGCTTCATTCTTAAAAGCCCAAGAAGAGGCAACTGATCTAGTAACATGAGCTGTAATTCGCTGAGGCGGAGACTGCCCCATCTCCAAATAAGCTTTGTGAATCAAAAGTTTCAACCGAGATGCCAGAGAAATGGCAGAGGCTTTCTGACCTTTCCTGGAACCAGAAAAAATAACAAATAAACTAGAAGTTTTTCTGAAATATTTAGTAGCCTCAATATAATATTTCAAAGCTCTTACCACATATAAAGAATGTAAAGACCTTTCAAGAGTATTCTTAGGATTAGGACACAAAGAAGAAACAACAATGTCCCTATTAATGTTGTTAGAATTCACAACTTTAGGCAAAAATTAAAACAAAGTGCGCAAAACAGCTTTATCCTGATGGAAAATCAGATAAGGAGTCTCACAAGAAAGAGCAGACAATTCAGAAACTCTTCTAGCAGAAGAGATAGCCGAAAGAAATAACACTTTCCAAGAAAGTGATTTAATATCCAGAGAATGCATAGGCTCAAAAGAAGAAGCCTGTAAAATCTTCAATACCAAATTGAGACTCCAAGGTGGAGAAATATATTTAATAACAGGTTTGATACGAGTCAAAGCCTGAACAAAACAGTGAATATCAGGAAGCTTAGCAATCTTTATATTACACAAGACAGAAAGAGCAGAGATTTGTCCTTTCAAAGTATTTGCAGACAACCCTTTATCCAAACCATCCTGAAGAAACTGTAAAATCCTAGGAATTATGAAAGAATGCCAAGAATGATCATGAGTGGACCACCATGAAATATAGGTTTTCCAAACCTGATGATACATCTTCCTTGAAACAGACTTACAAGCCTGTATCATAATGCTAATCACTGAGTCAGAGAAACCTTTACAACTAAGCGTTCAATTTCCATGCCCTCAAATTTAGAGATTTGAGATCCTGATGGAAAAACGGCCCTTGAGATAGAAAGTCTGGCCTTAAAGGAAGTGGCCAAGGCTGGCAACTGGCCTTCCGGACAAGATCCACATACCAAAACCAGTAAGGCCACATAATTGTTCCATTATAATCTTGGAGATCACGCTTGGAAGAAGAACCAGAGGCAAAAAAATGTAAGCAGGTTGGTAAAACCAAGGAACTGCTAAAGCATCCACCATCTTCGTCTGAGGATCCTTGGACCTGGAAAGGTATCTGGAAGACCCCCCATCTGTACAAGATAACAAAAAACACATCTGGATGGAGAGACCACTCCCCAGATGTAAAGTCTGCCGGTGAGATAATCCCCTTACCAATTGTCTACACCTGGGATATGAATCTCAGAAATTTTACAAGAGTTGGATTCCGCCCAAGAAAGTATCCAAGATACTTATTTTATTGCTGAAGGACTGCGAGTCCCTCCTTGATGATTGACATATGCCTCTGCTGTGATATTGTCTGTCTGAAAACAAATGTAAAGTTCTCTCTTCAAATAGAGGCCAAGCCGGAAGAGCTCTGAAAATAGCAAAGAGTTCTAAAATATTGATTGGTAACCTCGCCTCTTGAGGATTCCAAACTCCTTGTGCTGTCAGAGACCCCCAGACAGCTCCCCAACCTGTAACACTAGCATCTGTTGAGATCACAGTCCAGGAAGGATGAAAAAAGGAGGCCCCTTGAACAATAAGGTGATGGTTTAACCACCAAGTCAGAGAGAGTTGAGTGTTTGGATTTAAATATATCAACTGTGATATCTGAGTATAATCCCTGCACCATTGGTGCAACATGCAAAGCTGTAGAGGCCTCTATGAAAACAAGCAAAGGGGATTGCATCCAATGCTGCAGATATGAGACCTAAAACTTCCATGCACATAACCACTGAAGGGAATGATAAAGACTGAAGATTTAGACAAGCTAAAACCAACTTAATTCGTCTCTTGTCTGTTAGAGAAAGAGTCATGGACGCTGAATCTATCTGGAAACATCTTGTCTGAGGAATCAAGAAACTCTTTTGTAAATTGATCCTCCAACCATGTCTTTGAAGAAACCACACTAGTTGTTTTGTGTGAGATTTTGCTTAATAAAAAGATTGAGCTAGTACCAAGAGATCGTCCAAATAAGGAAACACCACAATACCCTGCTCTCTGATTACAGATAGAAGGGCACCGAGAACCTTCGAGAAGATTCTTGGAGCTGTTGCTGGGCCAAACTGAAGAGCGACAAATTGGTAATGCTTATCTAGAAAAAAGAATTTTAGAAAACGGTAGTGGTCTGTATGAATCGGAATGTGACGATAAGTGTCCTGTAAGTCTATTGTGGAAATTAAATGACCTTGCTGAACAAAAGGCAGAATAGTCCTTATAGTCCCCATCTTGAAAGTTGGGACTCTTACAAAACAATTTAACATTTTCAGATCCAGAATTGTTCTGAACGAATCCTCTTTCTTTGGGACAATGAACAGATTTGAATAAAAACCCAAACCCTGTTCCTGTTGAGGAACTGGGACAATAACCCCTGAAAGCTCTAGGTCTGAAACACACTTCCGAAAAGCCTGAGCTTTCACAGGGTTTTGTTGGAACATGAGAAAGAATGAATCTTCCCATGGGAGGTCTTATTCTGAAATAATTTCAATCTGCCCCCCACCAGTTGAACTGGTTTGAGGGCCACACCTTCATGTAGTCTTAGGGGCTGGATTTGGTTTCTTATAAGGCTTGGATTTATTCCAATGCGGAGGTGGTCTCCAATTAGAGCCATAGGCCTTAAGGGAAGGAGAGGTTTTTTATGCCTCTGCTGTGATATTGTCTGTCTGAAAACAAATGTAAAGTTCTCTTTTCAAATAGAGGCCAAGCCGGAAGAGCTCTGAAAATAGCTCAGAGTTTTAAAATATTGATTGGTAACCTCGCCTCTTGAGGATTCCAAGCTGCTTGTGCTGTCAGAGACCCCCAGACAGCTCCCCAACCTGTAACACTAGCATCTGTTGAGATCACAGTCCAGGAAGGACGAACAAAGGAGGCCCCTTGAACATTAAGGTGATGGTTTAACCACCAAGTCAGAGAGAGCTGAGTGTTTGGATTTAAATATATCAACTGTGATATCTGAGTATAATCCCTGCACCATAGGTGCAACATGCAAAGCTGCCTCATATGAAAACAAGCAAAGGGGATTGCGTCCAATGCTGCAGTCATGAGATCTAAAACTTCCATGCACATAACCGCTGAAGGGAATGATAAAGACTGAAGGTTTAGACAAGCTAAAACCAACTTCATTCGTCTCTTGTTTGTTAGAGAAAGAGTCATGGGCACTGAATCTATCTGGAAACCCCTTGTCTGAGGAATCAAGAAACTCTTTTGGAAATTGATCCTCCAACCAAGTCTTTGAAGAAACCACACTACTTGTTTCGTGTGAGATTTTGCTTAATGAAAAGATTGAGCTAGTACCAAGAGATTGTCCAAATAAGGAAACACCACAATACCCTGCTCTCTGATTACAGATAGAAGGGCACCGAGAACCTTCGAGAAGATTCTTGGAGCTGAAGAGCGACAAATTGGTAATGCTTATCTAGAAAAGAGAATTTTAGAAAACGATAGTGGTCTGTATGAATCGGAATGTGACGATAAGTGTCCTGTAAGTCTATTGTGGAGATTAAATGACCTTGCTGAACAAAAGGCAGAATAGTCCTTATAGTCCCCATCTTGAAAGTTGGGACTCTTACAAAACAATTTAACATTTTCAGATCCAGAATTGTTCTGAACGAATCCTCTTTCTTTGGGACAATGAACAGATTTGAATAAAAACCCAAACCCTGTTCCTGTTGAGGAACTGGGACAATAACCCCTGAAAGCTCTAGGTCTGAAACACACTTCCGAAAAGCCTGAGCTTTCACAGGGTTTTGTTGGAACATGAGAAAGAATGAATCTTCCCATGGGAGGTCTTATTCTGAAATAATTTCAATCTGCCCCCCACCAGTTGAACTGGTTTGAGGGCCACACCTTCATGTAGTCTTAGGGGCTGGATTTGGTTTCTTATAAGGCTTGGATTTATTCCAATGCGGAGGTGGTCTCCAATTAGAGCCATAGGCCTTAAGGGAAGGAGAGGTTTTTTATGCCTCTGCTGTGATATTGTCTGTCTGAAAACAAATGTAAAGTTCTCTTTTCAAATAGAGGCCAAGCCGGAAGAGCTCTGAAAATAGCTCAGAGTTTTAAAATATTGATTGGTAACCTCGCCTCTTGAGGATTCCAAGCTGCTTGTGCTGTCAGAGACCCCCAGACAGCTCCCCAACCTGTAACACTAGCATCTGTTGAGATCACAGTCCAGGAAGGACGAACAAAGGAGGCCCCTTGAACATTAAGGTGATGGTTTAACCACCAAGTCAGAGAGAGCTGAGTGTTTGGATTTAAATATATCAACTGTGATATCTGAGTATAATCCCTGCACCATAGGTGCAACATGCAAAGCTGCCTCATATGAAAACAAGCAAAGGGGATTGCGTCCAATGCTGCAGTCATGAGATCTAAAACTTCCATGCACATAACCGCTGAAGGGAATGATAAAGACTGAAGGTTTAGACAAGCTAAAACCAACTTCATTCGTCTCTTGTTTGTTAGAGAAAGAGTCATGGGCACTGAATCTATCTGGAAACCCCTTGTCTGAGGAATCAAGAAACTCTTTTGGAAATTGATCCTCCAACCAAGTCTTTGAAGAAACCACACTACTTGTTTCGTGTGAGATTTTGCTTAATGAAAAGATTGAGCTAGTACCAAGAGATTGTCCAAATAAGGAAACACCACAATACCCTGCTCTCTGATTACAGATAGAAGGGCACCGAGAACCTTCGAGAAGATTCTTGGAGCTGAAGAGCGACAAATTGGTAATGCTTATCTAGAAAAGAGAATTTTAGAAAACGATAGTGGTCTGTATGAATCGGAATGTGACGATAAGTGTCCTGTAAGTCTATTGTGGAGATTAAATGACCTTGCTGAACAAAAGGCAGAATAGTCCTTATAGTCCCCATCTTGAAAGTTGGGACTCTTACAAAACAATTTAACATTTTCAGATCCAGAATTGTTCTGAACGAATCCTCTTTCTTTGGGACAATGAACAGATTTGAATAAAAACCCAAACCCTGTTCCTGTTGAGGAACTGGGACAATAACCCCTGAAAGCTCTAGGTCTGAAACACACTTCCGAAAAGCCTGAGCTTTCACAGGGTTTTGTTGGAACATGAGAAAGAATGAATCTTCCCATGGGAGGTCTTATTCTGAAATAATTTCAATCTGCCCCCCACCAGTTGAACTGGTTTGAGGGCCACACCTTCATGTAGTCTTAGGGGCTGGATTTGGTTTCTTATAAGGCTTGGATTTATTCCAATGCGGAGGTGGTCTCCAATTAGAGCCATAGGCCTTAAGGGAAGGAGAGGTTTTTTATGCCTCTGCTGTGATATTGTCTGTCTGAAAACAAATGTAAAGTTCTCTTTTCAAATAGAGGCCAAGCCGGAAGAGCTCTGAAAATAGCTCAGAGTTTTAAAATATTGATTGGTAACCTCGCCTCTTGAGGATTCCAAGCTGCTTGTGCTGTCAGAGACCCCCAGACAGCTCCCCAACCTGTAACACTAGCATCTGTTGAGATCACAGTCCAGGAAGGATGAACAAAGGAGGCCCCTTGAACAATAAGGTGATGGTTTAACCACCAAGTCAGAGAGAGCTGAGTGTTTGGATTTAAATATATCAACTGTGATATCTGAGTATAATCCCTGCACCATTGGTGCAACATGCAAAGCTGTAGATGCCTCATATGAAAACAAGCAAAGGGGATTGCGTCCAATGCTGCAGTCATGAGATCTAAAACTTCCATGCACATAACCGCTGAAGGGAATGATAAAGACTGAAGGTTTAGACAAGCTAAAACCAACTTCATTCGTCTCTTGTTTGTTAGAGAAAGAGTCATGGGCACTGAATCTATCTGGAAACCCCTTGTCTGAGGAATCAAGAAACTCTTTTGGAAATTGATCCTCCAACCAAGTCTTTGAAGAAACCACACTACTTGTTTCGTGTGAGATTTTGCTTAATGAAAAGATTGAGCTAGTACCAAGAGATTGTCCAAATAAGGAAACACCACAATACCCTGCTCTCTGATTACAGATAGAAGGGCACCGAGAACCTTCGAGAAGATTCTTGGAGCTGAAGAGCGACAAATTGGTAATGCTTATCTAGAAAAGAGAATTTTAGAAAACGATAGTGGTCTGTATGAATCGGAATGTGACGATAAGTGTCCTGTAATTCTATTGTGGACATGAAATGACCTTGCTGAAAAAAAGGCAGAATATTCCTAATAGTCACCATCTTGAAAGTTGGGACTCTTACAAAACAACTTAACATTTTCAGATCCAGAATTGTTCTGAACGAATCTTCTTTCTTTGGGACAATGAACAGATTTGAATAAAAACCCAAACCCTGTTCCTGCTGAGGAACTGGGACAATAACCCCTGAAAGCTCTAGGTCTGAAACACACTTCCGAAAAGCCTGAGCTTTCACAGGGTTTTGTTGGAACATGAGAAAGAATGAATCTTCCCATGGGAGGTCTTATTCTGAAACCTATTTGATACCCTTGAGAAACAATATCCTGAATCCACTGATTACCACTTACCCCTAGATTTCTTATCTTGGGACAGAAAAACTCCCTTTCACTCAGTGATAGTGGAGATAATAGAATCCAATTGAGAACCAAATAAATTATTACCCTGAAATGATAAAGATAGTAATCTAGATTTAGACACCATGTCAGCATTCTAAGATTTAAGCCATAAAGCTCTTCTAGTAAGAATAGCTAAAGACATAAATTTAATATCAATTTTAATTACATCAAATATAGCATCACAAATGAAATGATTAGCATGTTGAAGTAAAAGAACAATGCTAGATAGTTCAGGATCTGATAACTGCTGTGCTAAGCTGTCCAACCAAAAAGTTGAAGCAGCAGCAACATCAGTCATAGAAATAGCATCTAAGAATATAGCCAGTATGTAAATATGCTCTTCTAAGATAAGATTCAATCTTCCTATCTAAAGGATCCTTAAAGGAAGTACTATCTTCCAAAGGAATAGTAGTACGTTAGGCAAGAGTGGAAATAGCCCCATCAACCTTAGGGACTTTTTTCCAAAACTCTAAATTGGCCACAGGTAAAGGATACAGCTTCTTAAACCTAGAAGAAGAGTTGAAATAAGCACCAGGCTTAGACCATTAGACCATTCTTTAATAATCATATTAGAGATAGCAACTGGAATAGGAAACCTATTCAGGAGTGACCTCAAAAGTTTTAAAAACAGAATTCAAACGATTACTAGTTTTATTATCAAGAGGACTAGACTCCTCAAAACTCAAAGTAAACAATACTTCCTTTAATAAAGAATGAATACATTCAATCTTAAAAAGAAAAGAATATTTGTCAATTTCAGTCTCTGATGCAGGATCCTTTGAGCCAGAGAGATCCTCATCAGCAGAGGATACTTCAGTATGCTGTCGGTCAATACAAATTTAATCAGATTTATGAGAAGTTTGGAAAGACCTTTTACGTTTATTTGAAAGTGAAATAGCAGTCATAGCCTTCTCTATGGCTGCTGCAATATAATTTTTCATATCTGAAGGAATATCATGTACATGAGACTGTGAAGGAATAACAGTAGATGTATTTGTACTTATAGAAACATTATCAGCATATAATAATTTTGTTATAATAAGTGCCACATATTTGAGCTGAAGAAGTGAGATCAGCAAATTTACAACAAACACACTTTGCTTTGGTAGAATTGTGCTTAGGCAGCTTAGTTCCTACAGTAACATCAGATGCAGGATCAGACTGAGACATCTTGCAAAATGTAACAAAAAGGAAACAAAATACACTGTATCCAATTTCCTCAAAATAGCAGTTTCAGGAATGGGAAAAATGGTTATGATAAAATTCTTATACAAAAGCAAACATCATAGCCCTCTATAAACAAATGAGAGCAGCGAGCAAAAGAGGGAGAGACTTAATATAACAAATTTTGGCACCAAGAATGATGCAAACAAAGATGACGCAAATGCAGAGGAAAAACCTTTGGCGCCAAAGATAACACAATGAAATGTGTCTGCGCCAAAAAATTTAGTGTCAACAAAGACGCAAGAAATGATGCGACAGGTGTCACAACAGATGAAACTTTGCGCCAAAAAATGTTTGCTCCAAAAATTAAACAATAAAAAGTAGCATTTTGTGCCATCACAAACCTACGGCTAGATTACGAGTTGTTCGTTAGGCTTAAAAAGCAGCGTTAAGAGGTTCTAACGCTGCTTTTTAACTCCCGCTGGTATTACGAGTCTTGAAGGTACAGGCTCACCGCTCACTTTTTTGGCCAGACTTGGAAATACCGCAAATCCACTTACGTAATTGCGTATCCTCTTTTTTTCAATGGGACTTGCATAGCGCCGGTATTACGAGTCTGCCAAAAAGTGAGAGGTACACACTCTCCTGTCAAGACTGGTACCGCATTTTAAAGTCAGTAGTTAAGAGTTTTACACTACAACGCAGTAGCATAAAACTCTTAACTAAAGTGCTAAAAGTACACTAACACCCATAAACTACCTATTAACCCCTAAACCGAGGCCCTCCCGCATAGCAAACACTAAAATCAAAAAAATGTTAACCCCTAATCTGCCGAACCGGACATCGCCACCACTATAATAAACATATTAACCCCTAAACCGCCGCACTCCTGCCTCACAAACATTAGTTAAATATTATTAATGATGCCAATGTTTCCTGCTATCGGCCAGGAAACAGAGGCGTGATAGGCGGCCATTATTCTTTTAACTTTTGTTAAATAAGTGGTTGTGGGTAGTTTAGAGGTTTGTCAGGGATGTTGATCCCGGTTTTTAACTTAATAATAATAAAGTATGAATGATTTTATACCTATATTACTAATCACTGAGTGAGAGTGAGTGCTGCATTAACCCCTTACTTTCCTTTCCCCTGTAATCCTACTTAAATATTATTAACCCATAAAATACCTACATTTATTAACCCCTAATCTGCCGCCCCCAACATCGCCGCCACTATACTAAAGTTATTAACCCCTAAATCTAAGTCTAACCCTAACACCCCCTAACTTAAATATAATTAAAAGAAATCTAAATAAAAATTCCTATCATTAACTAAATAATTCCTATTTAAAACTAAATACTTACCTATAAAAAACAAACCCTAAGGTAGCTACAATATAACTAATAGTTACATTGTAGCTAGTTTAGGGTTTATTTTTATTTTACACGCAAGTTTGTATTTATTTTAACTAGGTAGAATAGTTATTAAATAGTTATTAACTATTTAATAACTACGTAGCTAAAATAAATACAAAAGTACCTGTAAAATAAAACCTAACCTAAGTTACAATTACACCTAACACTACAATTAAATTATTTCCCTAAATTAAGATTAAGATTTTTAAAATAATTACACCTAATCTAATCCCCCTAACAAAATAAAAAGCCCCCTGTAAAAAAAATTACAAATCCCCCGCCCAACATTAAAACCCACCACCCACACAACCAACCCTACTCTAAAACCCACCCAATACCCCCTTAAAAAACGTTGGGGGTGGCAGATTAGGGGTTAATAAATGTAGGTAGGTGGCGGCGATGTTAGGGCCGGCAGATTAGGGGTTAATAATATTTAACTAATGCTTGTGAGACGGGAGTGCACCGGTTTAGGGGTTAATATGTTTATGTTGGGGCGGCAGATTAGGGGTTAATAAGTGTAGGTAGGTGGCAACGACATTAGGGGCGGCAGAGTAGGGGTTAATAAATATAATGTAGGGTTCGGCGATGTTGGGGGCAGCAGATTAGGGGTTCATAAGTATAATGTAAGTGGCGGCAGTGTCCGGAGCGGCAGATTAGGAGTTAATAATATAATGTAGGTGTCGGAGATGTCGGGGGCGGCAGATTAGGGGTTAATAAGTGTAGGATTAGGGGTGTTTAGACTCGGGGTTCATGTTAGGGTGTTAGGTGTAGACATTAAATGTATTTCCCCATAAGAATCAATGCTTTTTTGCAGGTGTTAAACTTTTTTTCAGCCGGCTCTCCCCGTTGATTCCTATGGGCAAATCGTGCACGAGCACGTTACACCACCTCACCGCTAACGTAAGCAGTGCTAGTATTGGAGTGCGGTAATGAGCAAAATTTTGCTCAATGCTCACTTCTTGTCTGGTTTGTAAAAACCCGTAATACCAGCACTGTCTGTAAGTGAGCGGTGAGCATAAACTGCTCGTTAGTACCGCACAGCCTCTAATGCAAAACTCGTAATCTAGGTGCTAGTTAGCCCATGAAAATTTTGAAAAACAAACTCCAAGTTACAACTAACTGGAACCCCAGGTGAGAAAAAAAAAACTAAATTCTCCCATAAACATAATTTCCATGCTGAAACTGTTAGACTGCAAAGGGACATATACACAAACTTGACTCATGGCAAATATATGCAATATGTATTAAAAACTTTATAATATAAAGTGCCAAACATAGCTGAGAGTGTCTAAAAAAAAAAGATATATACTTACCAGAAGACACCCATCCACATATACCAGACAGCCAGTAGAGGTAATGGTAGAGAAGTATAATGTCGATCTGTAAAGGGAGGCAGCAGATGAATAGATTTCCCATAGGCAAAAACATGGCATCATCAGGCAATACTCCCGTCACATCCCTCAGACAAACACTGTACTTTGAAAGGAATTGGGCTTCAAAATGCCTAGAAGTGCCTTTCACAGAAGAAATCAAGCACGACTTGCTTCACCACCTCCAAAGGAGGCAAAGTTTGTAAAAACTGAGGTATGAGTGAGGTGGGAGGTGTATTTATAGGCATTTTGAGGTTTGGGAAACTTTGCCCCCTCCTGGTAGGAATGTATATCCCATATGTCACTAGCTCATGGACTCTTGCCACTTACATGAAAGAAAGAAGCCACAAACCATTCCCCATATACATCCCTCTGTCAAGCTTTGTACTCTGGGAAACCGGGCCTCAATATAGACTGAGAACCACTCTCTCTAAAGAATCAAATGCACGTCTTAATTCTTTGAACACCTTCAGCAGAGGCAAAATAAAGACTGAAGTGCCTGTTAGGTGGGAGGGGTTTGTGAATCTTTGGCTCCTCCTAGAGGTAAAAAAATAGTAATTCCCAGGAGTAATGGCTCATGCACTCTCACCACCTGTACGAAAGAAATGCACTGAGATAAGAGGCGGCCTTTAAGGGCTTAAAAATCAGCCTATGAGCCTACCTAGGTTTAGTCTTCAACAAAGAATACCAAATTGCATGCCCTATCTCAATCATGAAAGTTTAATTTTGAGTTTACTGTGCCTTTAATATAACAATGTTAGTTGTGCAAGTGGGGGGGGGGGGAGTGTTATCTATCTTTTTAAACAATACAAAAATCAAGTAGACTGTTCCATAAAACACATAGTGACCCACTCAAAGGGGGGCAACACGATGAAAAGACTACTTCTGACACTACTTTACAGGGCATACAACACTGTCTTGAGGAGATGATAGATAGTTCAGCCTAAGTCAGGAAAATAGAAAGAGGTGATACAGAGGTAACCAATAGGAAAGAGGGGATCCAATAGGAGACTTTATTCACAATGTACCCGAGAGAAGGATCTAAGACTATTAATACATACAAAACTAAAAGGCATGAAAAGTTTTTTTTAAGTTTGTTTTGTTAGCTAATAATTTTGCTACGATGCTAGGCACACCCCTAGTCTGATTTCCCATTCCCAAAAAGGAGCAGGAGGCTGCAGGACACCCTATAAGGTAGGATGTGCTATGCCGTTCTAACCTCGTTAAAGCCCAGCGAGGTAAGAAAGGCATGGAATGTCCTAATGGCGTGAAGCAGTTAAATCTACTCTTATCTGTTGAAAGTAACACTGTGTCAGTTAGGAAGATGGTGATAAGAATGATCTGCTTTTCCAGTTAATTCCTATAAACGTGCTAGATTACAAGTGGAGAGCTAAATTATCGCGTGCCCGCAAACGGGCAAATTAACCAGCCATTACAAGTGACTACTTACAAACTGCTCAGCTCCAGTTAGATCGGTAGACCATGCCATGAGCAAATCGTCTATGTACCGAATATACTTGACTATGTGGGTAGATAATGGGGCGCCTCCATCTCCATAGATGTGGGACCTCTCCCACCAACCCATGAAGAGGTTTGGATAGGAGGGGGCAAATTTAGCCCCCATAGCAGTCCCACATCTCTGGAGATAGAAACACCCCTGGAACTTAAAGAAATTATGCTACAATAAAAACTTCCCAGCCTGTACCACCATGTCCTTCATTTCTGGAGTCAAATCTGTATATAAATCCAGAAATAATTCCACTGCTCTTAAGCCATAGCCATGAGGGATGGAAGAGTACAGTGATACAACATCAACAGTCAGCCAACTGTACTCCTCCCTCCAAAAAACATATTTTCCATTTTGCATATTGCTTGTGTAGTATCCCTGACGTAGCTTGGACGTCTGGAAACCAGGGGTTGCAGAAAATGATCAACCCATTTTGATCCATCATTGAACCAATCCCTGCCACGATAGGTCTGCCCTTTACGTTAACTGTACTCTTATGGACTTTAGGGAGGTGGTGGAAGATGGGGATCACCGGATCCTTGACCAGCATTTGTTTAGCTGTATCAATATCCATCAGCCCCCACCGCCTCATTTTTAAATGTTGCAATAAAGTTTATATATTTTAAGGCTCTAGGACGAACTCTTTTTTTCAATTATACAAATAGTAAAACATAAATATATATGTATATATTCATATATATCTAGAAAATGCTGCCCATCCCTGCACTATTTACTTCTTCGCTGCGCGAGGTTCTGATGCCGTCTCTCACTAGTAATACCAGTGCACATTATCGTGCGCTGGTATTACAAAGTGGAGCGATAATATCGATTGCATGCAAACTATATTTAGCGATCCACTTGTAAACTAGCCCTTAGTGTATTAAATTGTTAAAAATAGCTGCTTTAACTTTATATTGGTAAGTGTAATAGCTGATTTTGCCTGTGGGTATCTCAACCTATACTGAAAGTTTCTATATTTAAGTACAGACAATAGAAAAGCTGCGTAAACAGCAGAAAATATTACACTCTTAGTGTGGGTTAGGAGAGATAAGTAATAAACTGTTAATTTTCAATTGTTGTATTGCGCTTTGGTATACAGACATAAGATAAAGAAGCAAATAAAATAAGGAGATCTGATTTCCCTGCAAGCTCAACCCATTTTAATGGGATGTGTATATTCAACAAACAAAGACAGCTATTTCATATACAAAAAAACACCTAAATAAGTAATTTCTCATACATTTTATTCTCTGCAGCTAGTATAACAAGTCATTAGAAACACATTAAGAGAAAAACTATTTTACAGTATGCTGTCTCTGTAAATGTCAACAATAACAATAGGTCAGTCAAGAATACAGTAATATTATTGTGTTTTCCTGCATTGCATCGATTATTACTTTACCTGATCCTTAGTAGCTATGCTAAAAATGTAAACTAGGTGTCTCTTCTGTTAACAAACAAGTTACTGGAATGTTTTATTTAATAATGATTGCTATATTTTTTTAGAATTTTGTCTAATTTATTTATTAGTTCTAACCTGACAATTATTAAATTATTGTAGTCATGCATGCTTAAAGGGACATAATACTCATATGCTAAATCACTTGAAACTGATGCAGTATAACCGTAAAAAGCCGACAGGAAAATATCACCTGAGCATCTCTATGTAAAAAAGGAAGATATTTTACCTCATAATCTCCTCAGCTCAGCAGAGAAAGTTTTGTGTAAAAAGTTATACAGTACTCAGCTGCTGTCCAGCTGCAAGTAAAAAAAAAATTAAAAAATTAACAGCAGCCAATCAGCATTAGCAAGGCTGAGGTCATGAACTCTTTTACTGTGATCTCATGAGATTTCACTTAACTCTCATGAGATTTCATTGTAAACTTCCTTAAACTGAATAGGGAAATAAGATGAGAGTGCACGAATGCTCGCTCCTTCCGCTGTCCTGGGACAGACATACTGATTTGCTGCTTAGAAGTCCTTTATAATGGGATGTGGCTACTGAGAAACTTTTGAGGTAAAATATCTTTCTTTTTTACATAGAGATGTTCAGGTGATATTTTCTAGTCAGCTTTTTACAGCTATGCTGTATCCTTTTCAAGTATTTAAACATTTGGGTATTATGGCGCTTTAATGATTTGATTGATTTATTTTAATTTGTAATTAAAGAGACATTGTACACTAGATTTTTCTTTGCATAAATGTTTGTAGATCATCCATTTATATAGCCCATCTGGTAGTATTTTTATAAAAATTTATAGTTTTGCTTATTTTTTTTAAGAACATTGTGCTGATTTTCAGACTCCTAACCAAGCCCCACAGTGTCAGATGTATACATGCGTTTACAGACTCCTGTTTGTGTTATCTGTGTTTTCATATGCAGGGAAGGGGGGTGGGGGTTAGTGTCTGCTCTTTTTGTTTACCCCGCTTCTTTCAGTGGGTGTCCCAGACTACCTCATCAACAGCACTAAACTGGGAGCTTCTAAGTAAGTTTTTAAAAGGTTTAATACTGAATTTTTAGATCAGTATCTGTGCATATTCTTCTGTATAGTAGTGTTTATTACATTCAGTTATATAAAAAGTGGTGTATACTGTCCCTTTAATAATGTTTTAGTAAAATTATTTTTTAATTACTGCAGTCTTAGTTTAAAGGGACAGTCTAGTCAAAATTAAACTTTCATGATTCAGATAGGGAATGCAATTTTAAACAACTTTCCAATTCAATTATCAAATTTGCTTTCTTCTCTTGGTATTATTTGTTGAAGGCTAAACCTAGGTAGGCTCATATACTAATTTCTAAGCCCTTGAGGCCACCCCTTATTTCAATGCATTTGGCAGTTTTTCACAGCTAGAGGGTGTTATTTCATGTGTGCCATACAGATAACATTGTGACCAAGCCCGTGGAGTTACAAATGAGAGGGCACTGATTGGGTAAATGCAAGTCTGTCAAAAGAACTGAAATAAGGGTACAGTCTGCAAAGGCTTAGATACAAGTTAATCACAGAGGGAAAAAGTATATTTCTTTAACAGTGTTGGTAATGCAAAACTGGGAAATGGGTAATAAAAGGATTATCTATCTGTTAAAACAAACAAAATCTGGTGTAGACTGTCCCTTTAATTAATAAGACATATCATGGCTAAAAGGGTTCGCTGGTTTTATTTGTATTATGATGATATAAATCTACTGTATTTTGTTTAAATAGCATTCAAAGTGAGTAATCAGGCTACTCGTCAAGGCTTAGAGTTAGACTTAGGATTTGCTGGAGAAGCACCTTTTATTTCTACTGTTTTCAGTTTGCTATTAACTTATGGTACTAATCATTCTGATTTGGTCTGGGACCATAGATTTCCAGCTCCTCATCATATAAGTTTGCCCTCATAGACTTCTGTGGAAGTTTCTCCGACTGATGTTCAGCTATTAAGAACCAAATCTATAAGATTATAGTTGTCTGACCAGATAATTATGCAGAGATTGCAGTATTAGCAGTTTTATTTAGCAGCATCTACTGTCTTTATGGAAGATACTTCTACCTTACTTTGGGTTTACCATAATTAAAATAAAAAAACAGAACCTCTTCTTCATCTTGCTAGTGCTAAAGACCTGTTAGCATATTCCACTGTTCCTTCCTGCTTTCTGTTTCTGCAACCAAGCCCACAGTTTAATATGTACAAATAAATGGCCAAAGGAATTAATGATATTGTATTTGTCACTAAGAAAGATGTCTGCCTTTGAATCATGAATAACTAACACCAATACTGGTTAAGATACATGATACTCAATCCTATTTGGTGACATTGCAAGGATTTATAAACAACATTTTTAGTGACCTATTTACATCGATGACATCTTAGTTTATTCTAAAGATCTCATGGAGCATTTGTATATTGCCATTCAAGTCATGTAGTGTTTATAAGATAAGCATATATTTGCAGAGCTAGAGAAATATGTTTTTGAAAGAAATGTTCTCCCCTTCCTAAAATATATACTGCTATAAGCCAGTTTTTGTTTTTAAAAAAAAAAAAAAAAGGATTTTTAGAAGTAATCTCAGATGACTCTTACTTACCATACTTAACCTCTTAAGGACATATGACGGAATTTTTCCGTTATAAAACCATTGAGCAAACTGAAAGCTGTGTCCTTAAAGGGTTAAAGGGACAGTCTACTTCAGAATTGGTATTGTCTAAAACTATAGATAATCCCTTTATTACCCATTCCCCAGTTTTGCATAACCCACACTTTTTACCTCTGTGATTACCTTGTATCTAATCCTCTACAAAGTGACCCCCTATTTCAGTTCTTTTGACAGACTTGCATTTTTAGTTGATCAGTGCTGACTCATAAATAACTTCAATGGAGTGAGCACAATGTTATCTGTATGGCACACATGAACTAGTGCTGTCTAGCTGTGAAAAATGGTCAAAACGCATTGAGGTAAGATGCGGCCCTCAAGGGCTTAGAAACAAAGAATACCAAGAGAACAAATGCAAATTTGATGATAAAAGTAAAAATTAGAAAGTTGTTTAAAATTGAATGCCCTCTCTGAATCATAAAAGTTTAATTTTGACTAGACTGTCCCTTTAAGGCCCTCTAATTTATATTTTTTTATGGTTGGCTGATTATCTCAAGTTTATTAGAAAGTTCTCACACATTATAGATCCTTTAATAACCTTCATTAAGAAGATTGTGTCTATCAGCTGCCTGCCAATGAGAGGCAATAGTGACTGAGCCATTATTCACAAGGTCTACATACTCTTTGTGCTTTTTGCGTCCAGTAGGGGACCTACTCAACAGAAGGCCATGCCTTTGGACCCCCCAAAGGTAACTCAGTATTAAACAATAGTAATAATATTCATGCTGCTCTGTATAAGATAGATGGGTCTGCAACTTGAATTAATAAAAGGTTCCACTGCATTAGGATTGTACACATTCTGCACACATCTATGTATAGAGTGGCTGCTATGGGCCCCCTCTCCTGTGGTTGTGTCAGAGGAGTGCATGCCCAGTAGACATGTGCATTTGGCTCATTCATGATGATTTGAATGTGGAAGAAGGTGACTGCTCGTGGCTTTTGGCTGTTTTCTGAGCTGGAATGCTTCTTGTGAGAGTGCAACAGACTAAGGACTTTGCAAATCCAGATCTTGGTGTGCTGCAAAAAAATCCAGCTCCGAAAAGAGCCGAATGCTGCAAATGGCTTCTGCATTGTATATACTAATGCTCAGTGTCTTTTTCTCCTGAAGCAATGGGCACTTGGGAGCATAGCTAGAATAAACTGTGTAAAGACTTTTGCAGTAATTTTTTGTTTTTACAGTACATAAGTACTATCAACCAAAAATTCGGATTCAAACTATTTTTGCTATCCACATTTCTAAGGAATCTGATACATATTTTAGGCAGGTCTCTCAGACAATCGGATTGGAATACATAGTAAATGGCTGCTTTATGAAATGGCACTTTCATTTTAGCGATATCTCTGCATTGCACCAACAGCTGCATGAGATGTGCACGTACACTGTGTGACTTACAATATTGATTCATTAGCACTGTGCATGGTACACTGAGTTTTGTGCTGTACTATAAAGTCCTTTTGAACACAATTCTTTAATACAGAGGACAAAAGTAGGCTGCTGCTATGATTTCCAGATAATTCAATATTTAATCTTACTATTTAGACTTAACCCTATCAGTACAAATAATCACCTTCGGCTACACAGAAAATGCTCAGTCAGACCTCTGCTATCAAAGTGAAATTGAACACGCTTCTTCTATAAGCTAAATTGATTTGAAGGCTGACCTATTGTTCCGAGTAGGATAGATAACCGACAGGCATCAGGAAGACGCCTGCTTTTCTATAATCATTGATAAGAAACCCACTTCACTGAGGAGCCAGAGGGTGCATGAAATCAGTGATAAAAGATCATTGTTGCAATCTTACAAAGCAGTTATTAAAAAAAGAAAGCTCTTTAACGAAACACTAATTTCTGACTTTTTATATTAAAAAATCCAGTTTCATCTTAAAAAAAAGTTGCTCTTTTATAATGTGCATTGGAACTACCATTGGTGCAGCAGGTGCAGTGGCCCCCCTGAGCCCAAGAGCTGGAGGGCCCCATAAAAGCCAGCCTATACATAGGCAAATGCAGAATGTGTACAATCCTAATGCACGTAAGACTTTTATTAGAGCAAGTTGCAGGTCCATCTATCTATCCTCAAAATCAGTATATTGAGCAGAACGTATGTTATTAGTGTTGCTTTTTATTGAATTATCTTTAGGGGGCCCAAAGAAATCTTGCACCAGGGCCCCCTGTCGTGTAGGTCCCCTACTGCAGAAATGTATATATATATATATATGCTTATGTTTTAGTAAAAAATCTTTAGGTTAAATAAGTACAAATAAATAACTAGATGGAGAAAATGAAATGAATATATTTAATACCATGCTGCCAAAACCTTGCTTAGAAACAAATGAGTTAGTGATTTGCAACTTTTTTTTTGCCGTGGCACACTTTTTTACATTAAGAAATCCTGCGGCACACCACCATTCCAAAATTTTACAAAATCACACATTGTAGCCTAATAAAGCATATATATATATATATATATATATATATATATATATATATATATATATATATATATATATATATATATATATATATATATAAAAGTTATACAAAGAATGCAAAGATAGTAGTACAATAGCTAGCAAGTATAGTTTTCCTTACTCATAAACAATAGTGTTCAAAATTAGTATAGCCAGATCTAAAGTATGGTATTTTAGATAATGGCACTATAGAATGTTTCAAAAAGTCCATTAACCTGTTCCAGTGAAAGAGAAGTGTATTTGAGTAAGAAAGTCTTGCCCAAAATATATAATCCTGTAAAACAAATTAGTTTACTAATGTCCAGTAAAGCCAAAGCTTTTGTAGTGAAGGAATAGTGTCCAATATGTTCCGGAAAAGTAATAGTTATGGTAACTTGTATCCCGTGAAAGTCACAGAGATAATAACAGGAAAAAATATGTCTTCAAAACACTGTAGGGTTAATTGAAGGAAAAATACTTAGCTAGTATCCTCAATGCCAGCGGGTGCGTAAGAATCTGTCAAAGTGCTGTTTCGCCAGTGGAGATGGTGTGCCGAATCGTTCCGTAAGCGGGACTACAAGGACAACTTCCACAGATGGTCGTGGCTTGGTGAAAACCCCTCCAGTCACGTCTGTAGGTAATGCCTAGGTCCGCGTGGCTCACCGAAATCCTTCTGTGACGTCAGGATGTGCGCTACTCGTAAGCGCTTGATGACAAGTTCCTGGGTCAGGGGTGAAAATGGCTCCGCTGAGAGGTCGGGTGATGTCTGAGGGCTCCAACAAGCGGTATCCCATCCGCTGAATAATGGAAAGGGTAAGTCCCACCAGGGGGAATGAAGGAGGAGACCCGGAGACAGCAAACTTGATATAAGAATCTTTAATTCTTTAGTTCAGCCAAACGGCCAAATGACAGGTGCAAGTACAGGTAGACACCTCCTTCATTCCCCCTGGTGGGACTTACCCTTTCCATTATATATATATATATATATAAATCAATGTAAATATTTGCATAGGAAATTAGTACATCTAAGCAAGTATCCCTGCTTGCCCCCAGAAATTCTTAATATGCAAAGTTTCCAATGCACAAGAGAATTGTGGTTAAGATATGCAAATTAGGCATGCAAATTTTTCAAAAATACTGTTTTAACACAGCGATCCTTTTAAACAGGAATATGACAGCAAACAAGAAATCACTCACTATACAAGCCTGTTTCGTTCTTTTTAGAACTCATCAGTAGGAGATAGATTTCTGATTGCTGCAATGGAAAAGCTATTTTCTTGGTTAAACCAAAATTCATTAAAATTATGGGGGGGGGGGAGATAAAAAACTGAAATTAAAATCCTCCATGTCTCAAAATTAAATCAATGTAAATATTTGCATAGGAAATTAGTACATCTAAGCAAGTATCCCTGCTTGCCCCCAGAAATTCTTAATATGCAAAGTTTCCAATACACAAGAGAATTGTGGGTAAGATATGCAAATTAGGTATGCAAATTCTCAGTTTTTTTGCTTCAAAAATACTGTTTTAACACAGCGATCCTTTTAAACAGGAATATGACAGCAAACCAGAAATCACTCACTATACAAGCCTGTTTCGTTCTTTTTAGAACTCATCAGTAGGAGATAGATTTCTGATTGCTGCATTGGAAAAGCTATTTTCATGGTTAAACCAAAATTCATTAAAATTATGGGGGGGGGGAGATAAAAAACTGAAATTAAAATCCTCCATGTCTCAAAATTAAATCAATGTAAATATTTGCATAGGAAATTAGTACATCTAAGCAAGTATCCCCGCTTGCCCCCAGAAATTCTTAATATGCAAAGTTTCCAATGCACAAGAGAATTGTGGGTAAGATATGCAAATTCTCAGTTTTTTTGCTTCAAAAATACTGTTTTAACACAGCGATCCTTTTAAACAGGAATATGACAGCAAACCAGAAATCACTCACTATACAAGCCTGTTTCGTTCTTTTTAGAACTCATCAGTAGGAGATAGATTTCTGATTGCTGCATTGGAAAAGCTATTTTCATGGTTAAACCAAAATTCATTAAAATTATGGGGGGGGAGATAAAAAACTGAAATTAAAATCCTCCATGTCTCAAAATTAAATCAATGTAAATATTTGCATAGGAAATTAGAACATCTAATCAAGTATCCCCGCTTGCCCCCAGAAATTCTTAATATGCAAAGTTTCCAATGCACAAGAGAATTGTGGGTAAGAGATGCAAATTCTCAGTTTTTTTGCTTCAAAAATACTGTTTTAACACAGCGATCCTTTTAAACAGGAATATGACAGCAAACCAGAAATCACTCACTATACAAGCCTGTTTCGTTCTTTTTAGAACTCATCAGTAGGAGATAGATTTCTGATTGGAAAAGCTACAGGCTTGTATAGTGAGTGATTTCTGGTTTGCTGTCATATTCCTGTTTAAAAGGATCACTGTGATAAAACAGTATTTTTGAAGCAAAAAAACTGAGAATTTGCATACATAATTTGCATATCTTACCCACAATTCTCTTGTGCATTGGAAACTTTGCATATTAAGAATTTCTGTGGGCAAGCGGGGATACTTGCTTAGATGTACTAATTTCCTATGCAAATATTTACATTGATTTAATTTTGAGACATGGAGGATTTTAATTTCAGTTTTTTATCTCCCCCCCATAATTTTAATGAATATATATATATATATATATATATATATATACATATACAGTATACACACACATACTGTACTGTGCTGTCATGCCATGCCTCCTACAAACTATACATGACATATTGACATTCATTCACAAACAATCATAATGATTATCTGTTAATGAATGTCAATATGTCATGGCTGTAAATGATGCCTGCCTGTCTGCCTGATGAGCCTGTCACATCCTGAGGATCTCTCGTGGCACACTGGTTGAAAAACACTGAGTTAGAAGACTTCAAAATTGCTGTTTGACAAAGCTCAGGTGGTGATGTACTTGCATCCATTCACGAGGAGGTTAAGGTTATAGAATGATCTCTGAGATCTTCTGGAACTGCAGTTCATTTTAACATATATGCCTTGTACTATATCAAAGCTAAAATGGCAGCTTTTGTAGGGGATAGACAAATGGAGGTTTGTCAATTTGGAAAGGATGTTCTCTGCTCCACCAATTAAAATATCCCCCAATGTAAAAATAAGTTCTGCCACTCTTTTATCATAATCACTCCCATAAAGATTATTAATATTTTTAATGCAAATACTTTTAAAAATCCATCAGAAAGCAGTGGAAGCTTGCCCACAGACATTTTTATGCAAGTCTTACTTTTCCTTTTCTCTCTCTATTCTTCTAATATAATTAGTATTGAGCTGCTCCATCTAGTGACTTAAATGGTTCAGTGCAGGCTGGGCTAGAACTTAGAAGGCTAATAGTCCCACCAGTAACCTATACATAATATTATATATAAAAAAATGCCTAGGCTAAATCAGCTTATTATTATAATTGGTGTGGCTGCTCTTACTGTAGCCCTCTTACATTGTGCAGTGTTTACTACCCTGAAGCTTGTTTATGTCACTTCCTGTTTCAGCTAGGGTAGGAAATTCACATACAGGAAGAGAGGAGAGAGCTAATTTTAGTTCATAGCAGTGGAATCTGTGATTTTAAAAGGTTTTGGGAAATTTCACTTTTCTGGAGTCTTTCTAACAACTGCCTTATGCACCCCAAAATAAAAAAGAACCTATTATAAAACTAAACTACCAATAGCATAAAGCGATCAGCTCTTTTAGGAAAAGCCCCCACTAAGAAAAAAATGATGAGGGGGCGCACACTATGTAAGATATACCATATAAGATTATATATGTCCATACAATTAGTATATGATCAGTTGAAATATAATAAAGGTAAATACTGAGTCTCAATATAGAGTCAAATATTATGAAATGTTCATGATATCGAATAACAAATATCAAAGGCAGCTCTCCTCCTCACAGACATGTCTGGATTGAACTATAAAGAAAACAAAAGACAGGGGCGCTTCATGTGTATATCAGCATATCCAAATATGAGCATGTAGGTATTTAAGCCAAATGGGTACTCACATTTGATATTAGTACACGTATGTACTAGTAGGAACAGGCTGGTAACTTGGGGTGTACCAGCTAACCCTCTCTTGGCTCCCACGAGGTAAATAGGTGTAATCCAACCCACTACAGAAGTAGGCGACTCCAGGTACTCAGGTGCAGTGTAGTAGCGGATCAGTACTGAACAGGTGCTACCACTCAGCTCGTAGTAATAAAAGTAGATTTATTAAAAATTTCAAAAAAGTACAAGCAGTGGATATAGGGGGCAAATCTGGGATGCTATGCATAGATAGGGGGCATAACGAATTTGCCCCATATATATCCACTGCTTGTAAGTTTTAAATTTTTTAATAAACCTACTTTTATTACTAAGAACTGAGTGGTAGCACCTGTTCAGTACTGATCCGCTACTACACTGCACCTGAGCACCTTTAGTCGCCAACTTCTGTGGTGGGTTGGATTTTACATATTTACCTCATGGGAGCCAAGAGAGGGTTAGCTGGTACACCCTAAGTTACCAGCCTGCTCATACTAGTACATAACTGTACTAATATCAAATTTGAGTACACATTTGGCTTGAATACCTACATGCTCATATTTGGATATGCTGATATACACATGAAGCGCCCCTCTGTCTTTTGTTTTCTTTAAAGCCCCCACTAATCACTCTATCATTACACCCCCTGCCCAAATAAAAAACCTAACTAAAAAAAACTAAATTACACATTGCCCTGAAACCTAATCTATATAAAAAAAAAAAACTTTTCATTCTATTGGCTGATTTGAATTTATAAATATAAAAGGGCTACCTCGCATTCACTATTCAGTGTGCGGCTGGAGACCGTATGAAGTGGACCTCCGTGTTGAAGCTCCCAAAGGAGGACCACTGCCTGGATGAAGAAGATGGACCGCTGCCTGGATAAAGAAGATGAAGCGCCGCCATCATCATCGGTGAATACCTTCATAGGGTTAGTGTTTTTTTTTTTATTTAGGTAGCAGATGAGCTGGTATGCCCTTTTATTATTTAGGTACTTTGCATTGTGGGGGGATGGCAGTTTAGGGGTTAATCTTTTAGGTACTTTGCAATGTTGGGGGGTGGCGGTTTATGGGTTAATAGTTTATTTAGGTACTTTGCAATGTGAGGGGATGGTGGTTTAGGGGTTATTAGGCTAGGGTCTTAGGTTTTTAACTTTTTTGTCTCCATTGATTTCTATGGGGGGGAATACATGCACACGCACGCAAAAACTCAAGTTAGGATTTTTGTGCTTTTTGGGTTAACACTAGCACAAAAACATAATTTATGTAAGAACTTACCTGATAAATTCATTTCTTTCATATTAGCAAGAGTCCATGAGCTAGTGACGTATGGGATATACATTCCTACCAGGAGGGGCAAAGTTTCCCAAACCTCAAAATGCCTATAAATACACCCCTCACCACACCCACAATTCAGTTTAACGAATAGCCAAGAAGTGGGGTGATAAGAAAGGAGCGAAAGCATCAAAAATAAGGAATTGGAATAATTGTGCTTTATACAAAAAAAATCATAACCACCACAAAAAAAGGGTGGGCCTCATGGACTCTTGCTAATATGAAAGAAATGAATTTATCAGGTAAGTTCTTACATAAATTATGTTTTCTTTCATGTAATTAGCAAGAGTCCATGAGCTAGTGACGTATGGGATAATAAATACCCAAGATGTGGAACTTCCACGCAAGAGTCACTAGAGAGGGAGGGATAAAATAAAGACAGCCAATTCCGCTGAAAAATAATAATCCACAACCCAAAACAAAAGTTTTAATCTTAATAATGAAAAAAACTGAAATTATAAGCAGAAGAATCAAACTGAAACAGCTGCCTGAAGTACTTTTCTACCAAAAACTGCTTCAGAAGAAGAAAACACATCAAAATGGTAGAATTTAGTAAAAGTATGCAAAGAAGACCAAGTTGCTGCTTTGCAAATCTGATCAACAGAAGCTTCATTCCTAAACGCCCAGGAAGTAGAAACTGACCTAGTAGAATGAGCCGTAATTCTTTGAGGCAGGGATTTACCCGACTCCACATAAGCATGATGAATCAAAGACTTTAACCAAAACGCCAAAGAAATGGCAGAGGCCTTCTGACCTTTTCTGGACCCAGAAAAGATAACAAATAGACTAGAAGTCTTTCTAAAATCTTTAGTAGCTTCAACATAATATTTCAAAGCTCTTACTACATCCAAAGAATGTAAAGATCTCTCCTTTGAATTCGTAGGATTAGGACACAATGAAGGAACAACAATTTCTCTACTAATGTTGTTAGAATTCACAACCTTAGATAAAAATTTAAATGAAGTCCGCAACACTGCCTTATCCTGATGAAAAATCAGAAAAGGAGATTCACAAGAAAGAGCAGATAACTCAGAAACTCTTCTAGCAGAAGAGATAGCCAAAAGGAACAGAACTTTCCAAGAAAGTAATTTAATGTCCAGAGAATGCATAGGTTCAAACGGAGGGACTTGTAAAGCCCTCAGAACCAAATTAAGACTCCAAGGAGGAGAGATTGATTTAATGACAGGTTTGATACGAACCAAAGCCTGTACAAAACAATGAATATCAGGAAGATTAGCAATCTTTCTGTGAAAAAGAACAGAAAGAGCAGAGATTTGTCCTTTCAAGGAACTTGCAGACAAACCTTTATCCAAACCATCCTGAAGAAACTGTAAAATTCTAGGAATTCTAAAAGAATGCCAGGAGAATTTATGAGAAGAACACCAAGAAATGTAAGCCTTCCAGACTCGATAATAAATCCTCCTAGACACAGATTTACGAGCCTGTAACATAGTATTAATTACTGAGTCAGAGAAACCTCTATGACTAAGAATCAAGTGTTCAATTTCCATACCTTCAAATTTAATTATTTGAGATCCTGATGGAAAAAAGGGCCTTGAGATAGAAGGTCTGGTCTTAACGGAAGAGTCCAAGGTTGGCAACTGGCCATCCGAATGAGATCCGCATACCAAAAACTGTGAGGCCATGCTGGAGCCACCAGCAGTACAAACGAACGTTCAATTAGAATTTTGGAAATCACTTTTGGAAGAAGAACTAGAGGCGGAAAGATATAGGCAGGATGATAATTCCAAGGAAGCGACAACGCGTCCACTGCCTCTGCCTGAGGATCCCTGGATCTGGACAGATACCTGGGAAGTTTCTTGTTTAGATGAGAGGCCATCAGATCTATTTCTGGAAGTCCCCAGATTTGAACAATCTGAAGAAATACCTCTGGGTGAAGGGACCATTCACCCGGATGTAACGTCTGGCGACTGAGATAATCCGCTTCCCAATTGTCTACACCTGGGACGTGAACCGCAGAGATTAGACAGGAGCTGGATTCCGCCCATACAAGTATCCGAGATACTTCTTTCATAACCTGAGGACTGTGAGTCCCACCCTGATGATTGACATATGCCACGGTTGTGACATTGTCTGTCTGAAAACAAATAAACGATTCTCTCTTCAGAAGAGGCCAGAACTGAAGAGCTCTGTTCCAAAATGTTGATTGGTAATCTCGCCTCCTGAGATTCCCAAACCCCCTGCGCTGTCAGAGATCCCCATACAGCTCCCCAACCTGACAGACTCGCATCTGTTGAGATCACAGTCCAGGTTGGATGAACAAAAGAAGCCCCTTGGACTAAACAATGGTGATCTATCTACCACGTCAGAGAGTGTCATACATTGGGATTTAAGGATATTAATTGTGATATCTTTGTATAATCCCTGCACCATTGGTTCAGCATGCAAAGCTGAAGAGGTCGCATGTGAAAACGAGCAAAGGGGATCGCGTCCGATGCAGCAGTCATGAGACCTAGAATTTCCATGCATAAAGCTACCGAAGGGAATGATTGAGACTGAAGGTTTCGACAGGCTGAAACCAATTTCAGACGTCTCTTTTCTGTTAGAGACAAGGTCATGGACACAATCTATTTGACAACCCAAAAAGGTTACCTTTATCTGAGGAATCAACAAACTCTTTGGTAAATTGATCCTCCAACCATGTCTTTGAAGAAACGACACAAGTTGATTCGTATGAGATTCTGCAGAATGTGAAGACTGAGCAAGTACCAAGATATCGTCCAAATAAGGAAATACCGCAATACCCTGTTCTCTGATTACAGAGAGAAGGGCACCGCGAACCTTTGAAAAGTCCTTGGAGCTGTTGCTAGGCCAAACGGAAGGGCCACAAACTGGTAATGCTTGTCTAGAAAAGAGAATCTCAAAAACTGAAAGTGATCTGGATGAATCGGAATATGAAGATATGCATCCTGTAAATCTATTGTGGACATATAATGCCCTTGCTGAACAAAAGGCAGAATAGTCCTTATAGTTACCATTTTGAATGTTGGTATCCTTACATAACGATTCAATATCTTTAAATCCAGAACTGGTCTGAAGGAATTCTCCTTCTTTGGTACAATGAATAGATTTGAGTAAAACCCCAGACCCTGTTCCAGAACTGGAACTGGCACAATTACTCCAGCCAACTCGAGATCTGAAACACATTTCAGAAATGCCTGAGCCTTCACTGGATTTATTGGAATGCGAGAGAGAAAAAATCTCTTCGCAGACGGCCTTACCTTGAAACCTATTCTGTACCCTTGTGAAACAATGCTCTGAATCCAAAGACTGTGAATCGATTTGATCCAAATGTCTTTGAAAAATTTGTAACCTGCCCCCTACCAGCTGTGCTGGAATGAGGGCCGCACCTTCATGTGGACTTGGGAGCTGGTTTTGACTTTCTAAAAGGCTTGGATTTATTCCAGATTGGAGAATGTTTCCAAACAGAAACCGTTCCTTTAGGGGAAGGGTCAGGATTCTGTTCCTTATTCTGATGAAAGGAACGAAAACGATTAGCAGCCCTATATTTACCTTTAGATTTTTTGTGCTGAGGCAAAAAAGTTCCTTTCCCACCGGTAACAGTTGAAATAATAGAATCCAACTGGGAACCAAATAATTTATTACCTTGGAAAGAAAGAGAAAGCAAAGTTGACTTAGAAGACATATCTGCATTCCAAGTTTTAAGCCATAAAGCTCTTCTAGCTAAAATAGCTAAAGACATATACCTGACATCAACTCTAATGATATCAAAGATGGCATCACAAATAAAGTTATTAGCATGTTGAAGAAGTTTAACAATGCTATGAGCATTATGGTCTGATACTTGTTGTGCTAAAGCCTCCAACCAAAAAGTGGAAGCTGCAGCAACATCAGCCAAAGAAATAGCAGGCCTAAGAAGATTACCTGAACATAAATAAGCTTTCCTTAGAAAGGATTCAATCTTCCTATCTAAAGGATCCTTAAAGGAAGTACTATCTGCTGTAGGAATAGTAGTACGTTTAGCAAGAGTAGAGATAGCCCCATCAACTTTAGGGATTTTGTCCCAAAACTCTAATCTGTCAGATGGCACAGGATACAATTTCTTAAACCTTTGAGAAGGAGTAAATGAAGTACCCAGATTATTCCATTCCCTAGAAATTACTTCAGAAATAGCATCAGGGACAGGAAAAACTTCTGGAATAACTATAGGAGGTTTAAAAAACAAATTTAAACGCTTAGTAGATTTAGTATCAAGAGGACTAGAATCCTCTATCTCTAATGCGATTAAAACTTCTTTAAGTAAAGAGCGAATAAATTCCATTTTAAATAAATATGAAGATTTATCAGTGTCAATATCTGAGACAGAATCCTCTGAACCAGAAATATCCTCATCAGAAACAGACAAATCAGAATGATGACGGTCATTTAAAAATTCATCTGAAAAATGAGAAGTTTTAAAAGACCTTTTACATTTACTGGAAGGAGGAATAACAGACATAGCCTTCCTAATAGATTTAGAAACAAATTATTTTATATTAACAGGAACATCCTGAGTATTAGATGTTGAAGGAACAGCAACAGGTAATGGTATATTACTAATGGAAATACTATCTGCATTAGCAAGCTTATCATGACATTCATTACAAACTACAGCCGGAGGAACAGTTACCACAAGTTTACAACAAATGCACTTAACTTTGGTAGAACCAGCATCAGGCAGCATCTTTCCAGAAGTAGATTCTGATCCAGGGTCAATGTGAGACATCTTGCAATATGTAAAAGAAAAAACAACATATAAAGCAAAATTTATCAAATTCCTTAAATGACAGTTTCAGGGATGGGAAAAAAATGCCAATGAACAAGCCTCTAGCAACCAGAAGCAATGAAGAATGAGACTGAAATAATGTGAAAAAAAGGTGGAGACAAGAATGACGCCCACATTTTTTAGCTCCAAAAAAGACGCCCACATTATTAGCGCCTTAAAATTTTTGGCACCAAGAATGACGCCACATCCGGTGACGCCGACATTTTTGGTGCAAAACGTAAAAAAAAAAATGACGCGAACACGAACAACTTCCGGCGTCAAGTTTGATGCCGGAAATGACAAACAGAATTTTTTGCGCCAAAAAAGTCCGCGCCAAGAATGACGCAATAAATTGAAGCATTTTCAGCCCCCGCGAGCCTAACAGCCCACAGGGAAAAAAAGTCAATTGAAACAATTTTTAAGGTAAGAAAAAAATGATTATTCATATGCATTATCCTAAATAATGAAACTGACTGTCTGAAATAAGGAATATTGATCATCCTGAATCATGGCAAATATAAGTTTAAAGACATATATTTAGAACTTTATAAATAAAGTGCCCAACCATAGTTTAGAGTGTCACAAAAAATAAGACTTACTTACCCCAGGACACTCATCTACATATAGTAGATAGCCAAACCAGTACTGAAACGAGAATCAGTAGAGGTAATGGTATATAAGAGTATATCGTCGATCTGAAAAGGTAGGTAAGAGATAAATCTCTACAACCGATAACAGAGAATCTATGAAATAGATCCCGTAGAAGGAGACCATTGAATTCAAATAGGTAATACTCTCTTCACATCCCTCTGACATTCACTGCACACTGAGAGGAAAACCGGGATCCAGCCTGCTGCGAAGCGCATATCAACGTAGAATCTAGCACAAACTTACTTCACCACCTCCACGGGAGGCAAAGTTTGTAAAAACTGAATTGTGGGTGTGGTGAGGGGTGTATTTATAGGCATTTTAAGGTTTGGGAAACTTTGCCCCTCCTGGTAGGAATGTATATCCCATACGTCACTAGCTCATGGACTCTTGCTAATTACATGAAAGAAATAAGTTTTTTTTAAAAACTTGTAATATGAGCGCAACAAGCTTAACACTAGCGACGTTTTTGCGATCGTGAAAAAAAGATTTACTGCGCCACTTGTAATCTAGCCCAGTATGTGGTGTGCACCACTCTCAATACCAAATGTGAAATGGTCTAAGCACAGCCACAATATTATGAAGTAATTTCCAATACATAGTGTGTCTTGAAAGAGTAGTAATAACTTTTGTAATACATTTAGAATTGCTCAGATTTATTACATTCTGATAACTAACAGGAATAATAGTTATTTACATCTGAGACAAAGAGAATCATTTTGAATGAGAAACATATTTCCCTGATGGTATAAATGAAACAGTAGACTTTGTAGTTTTTTTTAATGATATTTTTATATTTTAAAACATTTGGATATTGTTTATCTGTTAAGCTCATATACAGTCAACTATTATAACAATCAAAATAAATATTTGGAACTAATGAGTTTTTTGTTGCGTTTATCCTATTTTCGAGATTAAATATACTATACTGTGCTTCAGTCTTGTGAGTGTGCCATTTTTGTTCTATTTCTGGTCACTCATACATTCCTTACACAATGGGCTCCATTTATCATTGTTTGGAGAAATCCGACTTTCAGTTCTCCAAGAAGTTCTCCGCAGCTCGCCCTCTGTGAGGCGCACTTGTGCGCCAATATTTATCAAAAAACTGGTCGTATTATACCGCTTTTTTCCAAAGTCGATATGCGGCGTGTTAATGATAAATCTCGACTATATTTACCATTCCATCATCGTAAAAAAGCGCATATTTTTGGTATTTTCCTTTTTTATTATAGGCATTCTTTTTATTTGTTGTAATTTAAGGTTATATAAACATTTATATTTGTAATATGAATTGAACAAATTTCTATATTATTATTCTTTTTGTGTTTTTTTTACAAACCACAACCTTTTACTACTATTCCACGTTATTTTTAACAGATGGCTTACATATTACAAAGTTATTTTTTTTGGTTTATCTACTTAACACACCGCATGCAGACCTTTTTCTACTATTCAACGTTATTTTTAACACATGTCTTACTTATTACAAAGTCATGTGTTTTGGTTTCTCTACATTACACACCCCATACAGACCTTTTAGGCCTCCATTTATCATGATAAATGGAGCCCATACTATTATTCCACGTTATTTTAACACGTTTCACATATTACAAAGTCCTTATTTTTTGGTTTATCTACTTTAGACACCCCATACAGACCTTACTATTATTCTACGTTATTTTAGCACATGTCTTACAAAGTCTTGTTTTTTTGTCTTTTGTTTAGCTATTTTAGACACCCCATGCAGACCTTTAACTATTATTCCTTTTGATTTTCAACACGTCTTTTATCTTTACCAACTAATTTGTTTTTCTCTACCTACTTTACACAACCCCTCTAGACATTTCACTACTATTATTCTTTTCAAATTAACGTCTTACATTGACCTAATCTTACACTTTCATTGATAAGATGTTTCAATTCATTGATAAGATGTTTCAATATATATTACACAATAACGACAATTGTTTATATTTGTTAAATAATATGCATTTATTCTGTATATAAAATAAAATAAAAAAAAATGTTGCCAGCACATTCATAAATTTTTTAATAACACATAAATGAAAAAGTTACATGTTTTCATATTTCAGCCTCATTTTCCTGACTGCTGAGTAACTGCTTATCAGTCCAGTTTCAGCTTTAAGCAGGACTTCAAGGAGCTCTTTTTTGCCTATTACAATTTTTTCATCATCCGGAACTAAAAAATAAAAAATATATATATATTTTGATTATTTTGAATAGCATTTATAGACATGAGAGTAAAAAAAATATCTGTCAATGGAATTACCAACAGCAATAACATATATTTATTCATAAATGCTATAACACTTACCCCAGTTATAATATTGAGGTGACTGAGAGTCTTCATCGTGTACCTCTAAGTTTATTAAATTTTGTTGAGTTTCTTCAAAAAACAAAATTTTGATTACAATGTATTGATAATGTAATTTTAAAATATATCTATCTTACACAATATTTTTCTCTCTATCTATGTTATCTTTCAATTAATTTTATTTCTATATTTACATCTGTCTTTTTTGATCTATATACATATATCTATCTATCTATCTATCTATCTATCTATCTATTTATCTATCTATCTATATATATTGATCTATCTATATATATATATATATATATATATTGATATATATAAAAAAAATATGTGTTTGTGTTTTTTTATATATATATATATATATATATATATATATATATATATATTTGTTTTTCCAAAAAATATATACACATTAATAAAATTGATATATATATATGTGTATATATATATATATATATATATATATATATATATATGCATACATATCAATTGTTTTATATATATATATATATATATATATATATTTATATATATATATATATAAATATAATGTTTTTATAATGGATATATCAACATAAAAAAAATAAAAAATCACCTGATGTTCCTTGATGAACCTCATCTTCTTCATGGCCCTCCTCGTCCTCTTGTTCCAAATGTTCTTCATCTTGTTCCAAATGTTCTTCTGACTCTGTAGGCTCTACATGTCCTAAAATTATTATTACAAATAAATTTATATTTATAAAATATATATGTTAAAGAAATCTCAAAGAATTTTTTTTTAGATTACCTTCTATGTTATCGATATCTTCTTCTCCTTGCTCATCCATTGCATTATTATTTGGAGTGCTATTATCTATAGCATTATAAAAAAAAATAGTTAAAAGATAAATTTACTTTAATACCTGTCTTTGAATATTTTTTTTTCTCGACATTACAGTTACATTTTTTATACCTGTGTCTTGAGTCCTATCTTCATCCATAAAAACTGTGGGCAATGGGTCTGATTCCCCTTCAGAACTAGAATTGGTATCAATGGGAAGAAGGTACCTTGGAGCTCTTCTTCTTTTGACTATTAAAAAATATAAAATAAAAAATTTGTGAAAATATATTCTTAAAAATCCAAACACACAAAAAATTTGTCTGAAAATCCTATAAAAACTTGATTCATTCACACTTATCTGCAGGCAATGGTAATCTTTTAATCCTATAATTGTTTAACTTGTTTATCTTATTGAAAATATTCCAATTAAAAACTATACATTTTTAATACTTAAGATTATATAATTAAACTATATTTATATCTATATTGCTTAAATTTTTTAAGATAACTCTTTATCAAAGTGCGCATTTTCGATTGCCTCCGGTACAAGTCGTTATATCTTTTCAGACATTGTTTCCTCGTTCGTTTTTGCCCAGAGACTCTCCTTACTCTTCGCACCATTTCACAGAGAATTCGGTTTCTTGTGTCCTGGTCCAAAGTGAAAATCCCTTTCCTTTTTTTTGGAAAATATTTATCCATAGTGTAAGAAATAATCAATAATTCTCCAATAGAGAACTTCTTGGATCGTGGCATTTTCTAAATATTATTCAATCTCTACTCACTGACGGGACTAATTTTTTTTTTTTAAATGCGCAATTTTGTAAGCTAATACCTATTTTTACAAATAGCACTCAATTTGGATACATATTTTGTAAAATATTATCAAGAATCGTATTTTAGTATACAACTTGATGTTTTTTTTTATCCATTTTAATAACAATGAAACATTGTATAGAACTGCGCCACAACAGCACTATTTTTTGGGCAACATTAACAAATGTTACATGTATCTGTTGATAAGGTGAAATAAAATTAAAGATACATATAACAATTTAATGATATTTAAATTTAATATTGTTATTCATAACAAAATTATCTTTATTTACATGTAAAATTGTTATTAAAAACAAAAATGGAAATCCAGGTATTCCATATTAAAAATAAACTGCGACATATCTTTCCAGAACATCAGACAGTATACGCCCATTTTCATCAACTACATTTAGATACTTTTTTGGAAACCGTTATAAAAGAAAACTTTATTCAGTTTGTATCAACACTTTAGTTATTTTTTGCGCTCTATTGTATCACATTTTTACAATGGCATCTTCCCAAGCTGGAAAGACCAAAAGCGGGAGAAGTATCATGTTCACTCATCGGCAGAATTGTATTTTGGTCGAAGCTGTGATCGAACACTACGATTAAATCATTGGGTACCAAGCAAGAACTGTAAACCCACAGAGAAAGAGAACAATTTGGACACAAATCAGTAGATCTGTTTCAGCTGAAGGAAGTTTTCCTAAGGATGTGCGGGCTTGTCGGAAGAGAGTAACGGATATTAGAAAAAACATAAAGAAAAAGGTTTGCAGGGAAAAGCAATCTGTCAAAGGAACCGGTGGAGGCCCTGGATATAGGGCCGAATTAACGGACTTTGAACAGATGCTTTATGCACGGATGGGTGATGCCGTTGTGGTTGGCCTGGATGTCCCAGCAGACACTATGGATTTTAGAGGTAAGTTAAATGTAAACGACACCAAAATTTTGTTGTTCATGATTTAAAAAAAGAGAATGAAAAACTATATATCTTTATTATTGAAATCTATTATGTAATTATTTTGATTCAATAGATATTCCTTTATGGAAAGTATATGTAGATATGCTCACTATCTCTTTAATTTTGTAGATTTCTGCTATTGGATATTAAAAATGTGATTAGTTTACATTTTTATTTGTCAGAAAAGGATTATGGAGAAAATGGAGACATGAACTATATTAAAATTAATCTAGTCAGTGTTATAACTATCTATTGTCTATCGAAATCGATCTAAATATTTGAAATTGTGTTTTTATCTATAATTATTGAAATTTAAGACAAGTATATTTATATTATTTAGAGCAAGAAGATGAGGGACGTCAGGAAGAGGAGATTGATGCACAAGAGGATCAACCTTTGGAAAATGAATTCACCTCACAAGACCAAGAACCCTCCACATCCACAGTACAAAGAGAAGAAGGGGAGAGTAAGTTATTTGTAAAAAACAAACAATAGTTGTTATATATTTTAATAATGATTAAAAACCAGATGAGCACTGATGATAACTTGTGGTCTAATGTATATTTTGATTGTATAAATCGATGCAGTTGATATTCTAATATTATTTTTATGTTGTTGTAGGTGTTCGTGCTTTACTACAATCGATGCAGGACAATTCTATATTATTATTCGAGGGTTGGTTGTCTTCTAATTTAATTGTCATGTTAATTTTTTTTTTTTTTTTTTAAGAATTTAACCTATTAATAATACATATTTTCCATGTCATACAGAAGATCAGGTTGAAATCAATTTGGAACCTCTGGTTGAGGATTCGGTATGTCCAGAAGATGAGGATGAGACTCAGGTTGAGGGACAAACATCAGAGGGACCAACACCACCAAATCTAGAAACTCCTCAGAATATCATGGTCAATGACTCTGAAGAAGATGAAAGACCAGAACAATTGATAAACCCAGAAGATGTCACAGGCAGGGTAAATGATATCCAAAACCTCACAGACATGGCATTGGGGTTCAGGAATGAGCAAAGTGCATTTTTTAAAGAACTGATCAGATTACAAGAAGAAAGAAATGCAATTTTAAAAGCTGATTCCGAATTTAAGAGGGATTATTCCAAAAAGAAATTAGAAATTTTGAATAGAAGATTTCCGACTCAATAATTAATTATTAATATTTCTTGTTTTTGCACTTTAATGTTCCAATTTTTTTTCATGTTGAAAAGTTAAACACTAGAATTTGGTTACAGTTTAAGTTATTTTAGAAAAAATGTTACATGTTTCAGTATTCAAGTTTTTGTTATTACAATAAAAATGTTATTTAAAATACAAAAAAGAATTAAGGCGGTTTGTTTGTTCGTTCAAAAATTTTTTATTAAAAGAAGAAAAACAAAAAATTTTTAATAACAAATAAACACAACTTTTTTTTTTCATCTGTCTGATTATATAACAGTAGTGATGATTGTTATTGTCCAATTTTCAAAAAACTCCTGTGTTATCCGTGGTTTCTGTAATACAATGGTAAAAGATAATTAGCAATCCAGAAATATAATACTAATTCTTTGCCCCACCCACACCCAAAAAAAAAAAAATTACTTACATGAAAAGTATCTCTCAATAATTTCCATACGATTTTGAACACCGGCCCTAGTAGTGTGCCTGTTTAATATTTGTTGGGGGACATAGATGTCATCTGGTTGATCCTCAAGACACAAATCATCCTCGTTAACTTGAGATATTGCAATATTATGTAACATGCAGCATACTAAAATAATGTCATTGCACTTCTCTGGTGAGTATTGCAAGTCTCCCCCTGACCTGTCCAACACACGAAATCTCATCTTCAACACACCGAAGGTTCTCTCGATAGCACTTCTTGTACTACGGTGTGACTCGTTGAATTTGATCTCTGCACGTGTATGGGGCGATGGTACTGGTGTCAGAAGCCAAGGCCTACACGGATAACCACTATCACCTACAAATAAAAAAATCAAAAGAATTATTACATTGGAATAACAATCTATATGCACTTTTAGAAATACAGAAATTAATGAAATAAATAATAACATAAATGAAAAGATCATAAAATTAATTTTCACAAAAAAAAAAGGTCTAAAGTGTATATACATCTAACTAAAAATCTATGTCCTTCAAAGTTGAAAACCAAAATTAAACATAAAAACAATAACAACAACAAATATGAAGTTAAACTCACCCAATAGCCAACCATGGGGCATGTCTCCACGTTCAAACGATGTAAATAATGCTGATTGTTTGAGGATATGGTAATCGTGGCAGGAACCTGGAAATCCTGAACGCACAGCCCAAATTTTGAGGTTGGCATCACAAACAGCCTGAACATTCAGTGAATGGAAGCTTTTTCTATTCCTGTATTGCTCCTCCCTTAAAGCTGGTGGTCTTAAAGCTATGTGTGTGCAATCAATTGCACCCAGAACATTAGGCATACCAGCTACTTGATAAAAAGATGCCTTAACTGTGTGCCATTCTTGCACATTCCTGGGTACAAAAATAAACTTCTTCAGATGTTTCAAAACTGCTTTTAAAACAATTCTTAGATGCCTGCAAAATGAAGGCTGGCTAATGCCCACCACAGCACTAGAGACTGCCTGAAATGAACCAGTTGACAAGAAATGCAAAACTGCTAATAATTTTAAAAGTCCAGGTATCGCCCTTGTTCTTCTTGTCCTAGGGTCTATGTCATTTTGGATCAGAGAGTAAAGATTTATAATACTCTCCCTATTTATACGAAATCTTTGCTTTATCTCCTTATCAGACAATGCCTGTAGTCCACACCGGGGTAAAAAAACTCTAGGCACTCTTTGGCGTCTCCGTATGGGCATATTACCATCATCAAGACGATTTTCACGGCCCCTTGCCAAAGAAATAGCAGCCAACAGCAGAAAATATTCCATCTTCTCTCTCACAAAAAATGAAGTAAATGAAATGTTCTCCTCAGTGGATATGGAGAACTTTGGAGGGCGTAATTGTAGGAGAATATTAGGTTCTCCCATGGCGCAAAATAGTGATAAATATGAAATTTGGCGATCTGTTAGTCGATTTGATGAAAATACGACCGAAAAAGCGCTGTTTTAAGCTTCAATCGGCGCACATGTGCGCCTTGGCGAGATAGAATAGAGTGGTCGGATATTTCGGTCGAAAATCAGTTTTTTTAGTCGTATTTTGTTTTAATACATAGGAGAGAATTTACGCCGGCGTATTTATAGGCGTAAATGTAGGAGAATTGCAATGATAAATGGAGCCCAATGTAATTGTTGTTTTTTGCTTTATTTTGGGTTTTGAAAAATTATAATTTATGCTTATCTAATAAATTAATTTCTTTCATGGTGGTGGCGAGAGTCCATGATCATTGCTCCTGGGAATTATACTCCTGACCACTAGGAGGAGGCAAAGATTCCCAAAACTCCATGAGACCTTTAAACCCCCACATTACTGAAAACTAGTCTGATGTATTGCCAAGCCAAAAAAAGAAGGTAGGAAAATAAATAAGAGCAAGACAAAAAGGAGCAAGGTATAAAGAGGTGCATACTTGAACTGCCGCCAGAAAAAAACCCCAATCAACATATAGAAAATAATGGGCGAAGTCTTGTGGACTCTCACCACCATGATTTTTTATTTATTTATCAGATAAGCATAATTTTTTTTTTTTTTTCATAAATCTGGTGAGAGTCCACAATCCATTATTCCTGGAAAACTAATATCCAAGCTGTGGAGTCCACGAGTAATCTGGGAGCGAACAGACTTATTACACCATTCTATTTAAATTGGATTAATGCAGAAAAAATATAAAAAAATATGTATATATATATATATATATATATATATATATATATATATATATATATATAAAAACAAGATAAGAAAACTGCGCTATCCTGATGTTGTTGAATAAAATGTTACAATGATGTGGATAACAATTATGCATATACACATAAAGAAAAATAATAAATGATATACCATAAATAATACTGGCACTATAAAATTAAATACTCAAAATAATAAAAGTCCATGAATAGTTATATTCAGAAAAAAAGGCTGCTGAACTGAATAGTTTCGTGAAGACTCCCACTCTGTCTTCACTAAATGAATATAGAAAAAAAGTATTTTGTTCTGCGCCAAATCTCTGTGGACATATAATGATGATAATTACAGGGAAAGAAGCTCCCCTATATCTAAACACTTACTTAGAAAACCTCAATTGATATGAGGTAAGTAATCACCCTTAAAAAGATAATCCATGTAGGTCTCTGCAGCTCCTGTTGTTTGGATCCGTTCTGATAGGGACCTGAAGCTGTATTCGCTGATTGCTGTATTCTGAGGTAGTAATTATGATCCTCTCTGAAAGCGTTGATGGCTCATGCAATGAGAGGGGAGACAAAAAGACAGAGGTCCCAAAATAGTGAAGCAAGTTTTATTAAGAACCCCACAATACAGGTACCCCCAAAGTCTCCCACTCACACTTAAAAACCACAATCTTAATGAGGTAAGTAAAAGCACATAAGCCACAATAGACAGAATAGGATCATACGAAAAGCCTCAATGTAACCCAAATGTATCCGTACAGCTTCCCTGACGCGTTTCAAAGTCTCCTTCTTCCTCAGAGGGATAGAAGTACGTGATAACTTACATTAGTTAAGTTCCAATATTTAAAACCGGCGCCATGTTTGTGCATCGTAATTCTCGCCTTCTGATTGGCCGAGATACTCAACCGGTCATTGGACATTCATTCAGATGCGTGATTGGTCCCAGAATCACAATGTCACAAATCACGCACTGAATGAAAAATACAGCAATAAGATGAAATTAAAAATAATTGCAAGTTAAATTCATCTAAAATTCAAATATTTTTTTTTTTAATTATTTGAATTTTAGATGAATATATATGTATATATATATATATATATATATATGTGTTGTATTTTAACCAAATATGATATTAATATCAATTTCTTAACAAATGTTGTATGTATTTTAATGACAATATTTTTCTGTACATTTTTTATTATTGTGCTTAATGCAGTCACTAACACTTATTTTATAGTATTTTATTGTGTAGTGTTTTAAACTTTTAGTAATCACCCTTATTTGTTTGAATTTGTTTGTTATTAATTTAACTTGCAATTATTTTTAATTTCATCTTATTGCTGTATTTTTCATTCAGTGCGTGATTTGTCCACCTTAAATAACCCGGCTAGTACTTGCAGTACTACCACATGACCATCACATGTGATTCTGGGACCAATCACGCATCTGAATGAATGTCCAATGACCGGTTGAAAATCTCGGCCAATCAGAAGGTGAGAATTACGATGCACAAACATGGCGCCGGTTTTAAATATTGGAACTTAACTAATGTAAGTTATCACGTACTTCTATCCCTCTGAGGAAGAAGGAGACTTTGAAATGCGTCAGGGACGCTGTACGGATACATTTGGGTTACATTGAGGCTTTTCGTATGATCCTATTCTGTCTATTGTGGCTTATGTGCTTTTACTTACCTCATTAAGATTGAGGTTTTTAAGTGTGAGTGGGAGACTTTGGGGGTACCTGTATTGTGGGGTTCTTAATAAAACTTGCTTCACTATTTTGGGACCTCTGTCTTTTTGTCTCCCCTCTCATTGCATGAGCCATCAACGCTTTCAGAGAGGATCGTAATTACTACCTCAGAATACAGCAATCGGCGAATACAGCTTCAGGTCCCTATCAGAACGGATCCAAACAACAGGAGCTGCAGAGACCTACATGGATTATCTTTTTAAGGGTGATTACTTACCTCATATCGATTGAGGTTTTCTAAGTAAGTGTTTAGATATAGGGGAGCTTCTTTCCCTGTAATTATCATCATTATATGTCCACAGAGATTTGGCGCAGAACAAAATACTTTTTTTCTATATATATATATATATATATATATATATATATATATATATATATATATATACATACACCATAATATTTAATGCCTAGAAACAACTGCCTGAAAAATGTTCTTACCAAAAGTTGCTTCAGAAGAAGCAAAAACATCAAAATGGTAGTATTTAGTAAAAGTATTTAAGAAAAACAAAGTAGCTGCCTGGATTAACAGAGGCATCATTCTTAAAAGCCCATGAAGTAGCAACTGATCAGGTAAATGGACAATAATCCATTTAGAAGGAGAATGACCCACCTCACAGTTAGTTTTATGAATCAAAAGCTTGCACCAAGAGGCTGACAAAACAGCAGTAGCGTTCTGAGCCTTTCTGGAACTATAAAAATGAACAAACAAGCTAGAAGCTAAAATCCTTAGTATCCTGCAAACAGAACATCAAAGCTCTGACCACATCCAAATTATGGAGAAGCCTCTCCTTAGAATTCTTTAGATTAGGACCAAAAGAGGGAATGATCTCACGATTGATGTTATCAGAAGAAATCACCTTATGTAAAAAACTCAAAACTGACAATTTAGAAACTCTTCTGGCAGAAGAAATGGCCAAAAGAAACAAAATCTTTCCGTAAAAAGCTGACAAACTCCTTGTGCTGTCAGAGACCCCCAAACTGCTCCTCAACCTGAAAGACTTGCATCTGTGGTGATCAGATTGCAGACCAAGTTGGACAAGCAAAAGAAGCCCACTGCATAATGAACTCATTATTCGACCACCAAGCCAGAGACTGACTTGTACTGGAATCTAGAACTATACTTTGATATATTCGAGAATAATCCCTGCACCATTTGTGCAACATAGAAAGCTGAAGAGGCCTCATGTGAAACCGAGCAAAAGGGATTGTTTCTGAGGCTGCAATCATGAGACCCAATACTTCCATACAAATAGCAACCAAGGCCAAAAACATGAGACCTGACACCTCGATGCAAAAAAGCAACTGAAGGAAAAAAAACAGAGACTGAAGGGTCTAACAGGCAAACCCCAGCTTTAATCGCATTTGCTCTGCCAAAGAAAGGCTCATAGAAACTGAATCTATAAAACCCCCCAGAAAAGCAACCCTTATCTGAGGAACCAGTAAACTGTTTAGAAAAATGACTTTCCAACCATGTGTTGAAGAAACAACAAAAGTCTGCAGGAGAGAAATACTACCGAATGAAAAGACAGAACATGAAACAGGACACTATCCAAGCCAGGAAGCACTGCAATACTCTGAGAACTCATTACAGGTAAGAAGGTATCCAGAAACTTAGAGAATATTCTGAGAGCTGTAGCCAGACAAAATGGAAGAGCAACAAACTGAAAAAGCTCATCCAAAAAACATAATTTATGTAAGAACTTACCTGATAAATTCATTTCTTTCATATTAGCAAGAGTCCATGAGCTAGTGACGTATGGGATATACATTCCTACCAGGAGGGGCAAAGTTTCCCAAACCTCAAAATGCCTATAAATACACCCCTCACCACACCCACAAATCAGTTTAATGAATAGCCAAGAAGTGGGGTGATAAGAAAAAAGTGCGAAAGCATAAAAAATAAGGAATTGGAATAATTGTGCTTTATAAAAAAAAACATAACCACCACAAAAAATGGTGGGCCTCATGGACCCTTGCTAATATGAAAGAAATGAATTTATCAGGTAAGTTCTTACATAAATTATGTTTTCTTTCATGTAATTAGCAAGAGTCCATGAGCTAGTGACGTATGGGATAATGACTACCCAAGATGTGGATCTTTCCACGCAAGAGTCACTAGAGAGGGAGGGATAAAATAAAGACAGCCAATTCCGCTGAAAAATAATCCACACCCAAAATAAAGTTTAAAATTATAAGCAGAAGATTCAAACTGAAACAGCTGCCTGAAGTACTTTTCTACCAAAAACAGCTTCAGAAGAAGAAAACACATCAAAATGGTAGAATTTAGTAAAAGTATGCAAAGAAGACCAAGTTGCTGCTTTGCAAATCTGATCAACCAAAGCTTCATTCCTAAACGCCCAGGAAGTAGAAACTGACCTAGTAGAATGAGCTGTAATCCTTTGAGGCGGAATTTTACCCGACTCGACATAAGCATGATGAATTAAAGATTTCAACCAAGATGCCAAAGAAATGGCAGAGGCCTTCTGACCTTTCCTAGAACCGGAAAAGATAACAAAAAGACTAGAAGTCTTTCAGAAATTCTTAGTAGCTTCAACATAATATTTCAAAGCTCTAACAACATCCAAAGAATGCAATGATCTCTCCTTAGAATTCTTAGGATTAGGACACAATGAAGGAACCACAATTTCTCTACTAATGTTGTTAGAATTCACAACCTTAGGTAAAAATTTAAAAGAAGTTCGCAACACCGCCTTATCCTGATGAAAATCAGAAAAGGAGACTCACAAGAAAGAGCAGTTAATTCAGAAACTCGTCCGGCAGAAGAGATAGCCAAAAGGAACAAAACTTTCCAAGAAAGTAATTTGATGTCCAACGAATGCATAGGTTCAAACGGAGGACTTTGAAGAGCCCCCAGAACCAAATTCAAACTCCAAGGAGGAGAAATTGACTTAATGATAGGTTTTATACGAACCAAAGCTTGTACAAAACAATGAATATCAGGAAGATTAGCAATCTTTCTGTGAAAAAGAACAGAAAGAGCAGAGATTTGTCCTTTCAAGGAACTTGCAGACAAACCTTTATCCAAACCATCCTGAAGAAATTGTAAAATTCTCGGAATTCTAAAAGAATGCCAGGAAAAATGATGAGAAAGACACCAAGAAATATAAGTCTTCCAGACTCTATAATATATCTCCCTAGATACAGATTTACAAGCCTGTAACATAGTATTAATCACAGAGTCAGAGAAACCTCTTTGACTAAGAATCAAGCGTTCAATCTCCATACCTTTAAATTTAAGGATTTGAGATCCTGATGGAAAAAAGGACCTTGCGACAAAAGGTCTGGTCTTAACGGAAGAGTCCACGGTTGGCAAGAGGCCATCCGGACAAGATCTGCATACCAAAACCTGTGAGGCCATGCTGGAGCTACCAGCAGAACAAACGAGCATTCCTTCAGAATTTTGGAGATTACTCTTGGAAGAAGAACTAGAGGCGGAAAGATATAGGCAGGATGATACTTCCAAGGAAGTGACAATGCATCCACTGCTTCCGCTTGAGGATCCCTGGATCTGGACAGATACCTGGGAAGTTTCTTGTTTAGATGAGAGGCCATAAGATCTATTTCTGGAAGTCCCCACATTTGAACAATCTGAAGAAATACCTCTGGGAGAAGAGACCATTCGCCCGGATGTAACGTATGGCGGCTGAGATAATCCGCTTCCCAATTGTCTATACCTGGGATATGAACCGCAGAAACTAGACAGGAGCTGGATTCCGCCCATACCAGAATTCGAGATACTTCCTTCATAGCCAGAGGACTGTGAGTCCCTCCTTGATGATTGATGTATGCCACAGTTGTGACATTGTCTGTCTGAAAACAAATGAACGATTCTCTCTTTAGAAGAGGCCATGACTGAAGAGCTCTGAAAATTGCACGGAGTTCCAAAATATTGATCGGTAATCTCACCTCCTGAGATTCCCAAACCCCTTGTGCCCTCAGAGACCCCCAAACAGCTCCCCAACCTGTCAGACTTGCATCTGTTGAAATTACAGTCCAGGTCGGAAGAACAAAAGAAGCCCCCTGAACTAAACGATGGTGATTTTTCCACCACATCAGAGAGTGTCGTACAATCGGTGTTAAAGATATTAATTGAGATATCTTTGTGTAATCCCTGCACCACTGGTTCAGCATACAGAGCTGAAGAGGTCGCATGTGAAAACGAGCAAAGGGGATCGCGTCCGATGCTGCAGTCATAAGACCTAGAATTTCCATGCATAAAGCTACCGAAGGGAATGATTGTGACTGAAGGTTTCGACAAGCTGATATCAACTTTAGACGTCTCTTGTCTGTCAAAGACAGACTCATGGACACTGAATCTATCTGAAAACCTAAAAAGGTTACCCTTGTCTGAGGAATCAATGAACTTTTTGGTAAATTGATCCTCCAACCATGATCTTGAAGAAACAACACAAGTCGATTTGTATGAGATTCTGCTAAATGTGAAGACTGAGCAAGTACCAAGATATCGTCCAAATAAGGAAATACCACAATACCCTGTTCTCTGATTACAGACAGAAGGGCACCGAGAACCTTTGTAAAAATTATTGGGGCTGTAGCTAGGCCAAACGGTAGAGCCACAAACTGGTAATGCTTGTCTAGGAAAGAGAATCTCAGAAACTGATAGTGATCTGGATGAATCGGAATATGCAGATATGCATCCTGTAAATCTATTGTGGACATATAATGCTCTTGCTGAACAAAAGGCAGGATAGTCCTTACAGTTACCATTTTGAATGTTGGTATCCTTACATAACGATTCAATATTTTTAGATCCAGAACTGGTCTGAAGGAATTCTCCTTCTTTGGTACAATGAAGAGATTTGAATAAAACCCCAGCCCCTGTTCCAGAACTGGAACTGGCATAATTACTCCAGCCAACTCTAGATCTGAAACACATTTCAGAAATGCTTGAGCCTTCGCTAGGTTTACTGGGACACGGGAAAGAAAAAATCTCTTTGCAGGAGGCCTTATCTTGAAGCCAATTCTGTACCCTTTTGAAACAATGTTCTGAATCCAGAGATTGTGAACGGAATTGAACCAAATTTCTTTGAAAAAACGTAATCTGCCCCCTACCAGCTGAGCTGGAATGAGGGCCGCACCTTCATGTGGACTTGGGAGCTGGCTTTGGTTTTCTAAAAGGCTTGGATTTATTCCAGACTGGAGATGGTTTCCAAACTGATACCGCTCCTGAGGATGAAGGATCAGGCTTTTGTTCCTTGTTGTGACGAAAGGAACGAAAACGATTATTAGACCTAAATTTACCTTTAGATTTTTTACCCTGTGGTAAAAAAGTTCCTTTCCCTCCAGTAACAGTTGAGATAATAGAATCCAACTGAGAACCAAATAATTTATTACCCTGGAAAGAAAGGGAAAGCAGAGTAGACAGAAGACATATCAGCATTCCAAGTTTTAAGCCATAAAGCTCTTCTAGCTAAAATAGCTAGAGACATATACCTGACATCAACTCTAATGATATCAAAGATGGCATCACAAATAAAATTATAAGCATGTTGTAGAAGAATAATAATGCTATGAGAATTATGATCTGTTACTTGTTGCGCTAAAGCTTCTAACCAAAAGGTTGAAGCTGCAGCAACATCCGCCAAAGATATAGCAGGTCTAAGAAGATTACCTGAACACAAGTAAGCTTTTCTTAGAAAGGATTCAATTTTCCTATCTAAAGGATCCTTAAAGGAAGTACCATCTGCCGTAGGAATAGTAGTACGCTTAGCAAGAGTAGAGACAGCCCCATCAACCTTAGGGATTTTGTCCCAAAATTCTAATCTGTCAGATGGCACAGGATATAATTGCTTAAAACATTTAGAAGGAGTAAAAGAATTACCCAAATTATTCCATTCCCTGGAAATTACTTCAGAAATAGCACCAGGGACAGGAAAAACTTCTGGAATAACTACAGGAGATTAAAAAACCTTATCTAAACATTTAGATTTAGTATCAAGAGGACTAGAATCCTCAATTTCTAATGCAATTAGGACTTCTTTAAGTAAAGAACGAATAAATTCCATTTTAAATAAATATGAAGATTTATCAGCATCAACCTCTGAGACAGAATCCTCTGAACCAGAAGAACCACTATCAGTATCAGAATGATGATGTTCATTTAAAAATTCATCTGAAAAATGAGAAGTTTTAAAAGACTTTTTACATTTACTAGAAGGAGGAATAACAGACATAGCCTTCTTAATGGATTTAGAAACAAAATCTCTTATGTTATCAGGAACACTCTGAGTATTAGATGTTGACGGAACAGCAACAGGTAATGTAACAGTACTAAAGGAAATATTATCTGCATTAGCAAGTTTGTCATGACAAACAGTACAAACAACAGCTGGAGGAACAGATACCAAAAGTTTACAGCAGATACACTTAGCTTTGGTAGCTCCAGCACCAGGCAGGGATTTTCCAGAAGTATCTTCTGACTCAGCTTCAGCGTGGGACATCTTTCAATATGTAATAGAAAAAACAACATATAAAGCAAAATTTATCAAATTCCTTAAATGACAGTTTCAGGAATGGGAATAAAATGCCATAGAACAAGCTTCTAGCAACCAGAAGCACAAAATAATGAGACTTAAATAATGTGGAGACAATAGTGACGCCCATATTTTTTAAGCGCCAAAAAAGACGCCCACATTATTTGGCGCCTAAATGCTTTTGGCGCCAAAATGACGCCACATCCGGAACGCCAACACCTTTGGCGCAAAAAAAAACGTCAAAAATGACGCAACTTCCCTGCGACACGTATGACGCCGGAAACAGAAAAAAATTTTGTGCCAAAAAAGTACGCGCCAAGAATGACGCAATAAAATTAAGCATTTTCAGCCCCCGCGAGCCTAACAGCCCACAGGGAAAAGTCAAATTTTTAAGGTAAGAAAAAATGATTTATTCATATGCATTATCCCAAATATGAAACTGACTGTCTGAAATAAGGAACGTTGAACATCCTGAGTCAAGGCAAATAAATGTTTGAATACATATATTTAGAACTTTATATAAAAGTGCCCAACCATAGCTTAGAGTGTCACAGAAAATAAGACTTACTTACCCCAGGACACCCATCTACATGTAGTAGAAAGCCAAACCAGTACTGAAACGAGAATCAGTAGAGGAAATGGTATATATAAGAGTATATCGTCGATCTGAAAAGGGAGGTAAGAGATGAATCTCTACGACCGATAACAGAGAACCTATGAAATAGACCCCGTAGAAGGAGATCACTGCATTCAAATAGGCAATACTCTCCTCACATCCCTCTGACATTCACTGCACGCTGAGAGGAAAACCGGGCTCCAACCTGCTGCGGTGCGCATATCAACGTAGTATCTAGCACAAACTTACTTCACCACCTCCATAGGAGGCAAAGTTTGTAAAACTGATTTGTGGGTGTGGTGAGGGCTGTATTTATAGGCATTTTGAGGTTTGGGAAACTTTGCCCCTCCTGGTAGGAATGTATATCCCATACGTCACTAGCTCATGGACTCTTGCTAATTACATGAAAGAAAAGCAAATCTCAGAAATCTATGATGTTCCTAGAAATAAGAATATAAAGGTAAGCATCGATAAAATCTATTGAGGATATAAACTGACCTCACTGAAAAGGCCAAATGATTTCCATTTCGAAAGTAGGAGCTTGAGAAACCTGTTCAAAATTTCAAGATCTGAAAGTTCCTTCCTACTTATGAAACAATGAATAGGTTGGATTTCCCATCTACCTGAGCCTACAGAGTTCCTAGGAACATAGAACAGAAACAACCCTTCCTTGGGAAGCCTTGAGCTGAAACCTATTCAATATAATTGAAACTATTTTAAGAATTCAAACTTTGTTTACATTTCTCAAAGATTTAACGAAATGGCCATGAAATTCACCTCAAGGGGTTACCCAAATAAATTAATTAAGGAACAACTAAGAGTGATAAAATAAAATGAACAGGGGGTGGAGCCAGCTATCATGCAGAGAGGACGTGTTTGAACGTGGCTCCTGCAATAAACTATATAAAATTGATAAAATTTAGCCAATTCGCACAATACAAGAGTTGTACCCACTCTAAATGAGCTCTGCAATAACTGAGGATTTCCCTGGCAAGCTATAAGAGGGTTTTAAGTGCCAGAGAAAGGCGACAGATTGCGGCCTGGCTGAGCTCGGGGCCTCCCTGAGCGAAACGTATACCACGTCTCTCGCAGCAAGACGATAGTAAGAGGACCTGAGCTGGCTTTGTGGAGCGGTGCCTGCTGAAGTGAGAGGACTCTGGGACCATGGAGGGGCTGTTAGCGGCGGTGCACAACTGGCTGGAAGACTTCGAGTGTAAGATGGGCCGCAGATTTGACCGCCTCCTATCCAACATGGCGGATACCCACGCAGAAGTTGCTATTGAATTCTCGGAGGTGGCACCCCAAGCAGCTTTGAGCGTGCAGTGATTCTCAGGAGGATATCGATCAACCCCTGGCTAACTTACCGCACACCGCAGAATCGGAGGCCTGTGGATTGTCGGTGACCCGGCACAGGTCAGATCTCTTAATCCAGATACCCAGGGGGGACTGTGGGAGCTCCTACCATTGTGCTGCTACATATCAGGAGGGTGAGCACAGAAGACAACTCAGCTCCAGCGAGACCCGCGGTCTGGGGCTACATCTGTTGGACATACCATGCTGGGAGACTCTGGACTTATCTGGTGCCTTGGTGAGACAACTGTATGTAAAGACAGGTGTGGGCTGAGCATCCCTACTGTGGCTGCCATCTGTGCAGCTACCGTCATGTTCAGCAGGGTGCCTTTGTTCTAACATTGCAATCCTATATGACGACCGTTAGGTCTGAACTCACAGACTCAACCTTGTGAACATTTTGTCTTGTGGCCCCAGGAATATTCATATTTGTCAACTAGTTGGAGATATGAGAGCCTCTATCCTCTCTGATTATTTGACTAACTTTGGATCTAAATGTGCAACTGTTAGGTCCCTTGTACTTGTAAAATTACCACTGTCTGCCCTTTGCTCTTCCCTAATCTAATTTCTAACTATACATAGTGAACAGTTTATCCTTCTTATATCATTGCAGCCCCCTCGTGATCATAGGTGTTATTGGGGAAGAGAATACTTGTTTTCAGATATCACTTGGGTAGCGTTTTTTTTTCCCAAGGAATGGGACCTCAATACGTGTCTTAGATATTGAAATATTTAATGATGTAATATTTGGTTATATCATCTCCTTCTATATTATTCTTAGTCTCTCGGACCTCTCCAGGGTCCTAATTGACATCAGGAGGAGCTAATCAGCGTAGGCCTCGATTGGGTCTGTGCTTCCTAAAAGTCCTCTGAATAGTACCCTTGATTCATAGAAGTCCAAAAGTGGCTTCAGCCAACTTTGAGGGAAAAGAGGGCGATCTTGAGTTTGCTCTCCAACTTTTATTCATTTGATGTATACTTTAACTTGAGATCATTTTGTGAATTTGACAGGAGATTTATCTCTATATTTGTTCTTCTACATTTATATTTGTCCACACTACTTGTTATGCTTTATACTACGTCCATGTTGGGGCAAACTGTTCTTGAGTATTTGTAAGTGCAATTCCCTCAATAAAAACATATTAAAAAAAAAAAAAAAAAAATCTGAGATGAAAAAAAAATAAAAAAAAATAAAATAAAATGAACAAACTAATAACAAGGCAAATATAGAGAATAGCGATAGGATGATTTTTGTAACACAATATAACAATCTAGGTCACAAAATTACTAACATACCTATTGGTATATACTCAAGGAGTGTAACCCACAGATAAGCAGTTTCCAAGAGATTCCGATGACAGCATACAAGGGAAATAGAAGTCTTAAAGACACCTTAGTCCACACAGACATAGGTAGTGGTAGAACTAGCTTTCAGAAAACCATTGGACAGACCAGAACTGGGTGCTACCCGTTTAAACTGCAGTCACTGCAGCTCCATGATCAAAGGTGACAATTGCCTTTGCCCCATTAAAGGGACCAAATTTAAGATTAGACAACACCTAAATTGCAGATCCTCTTTTGTAATATACATCATCAAATGTCCATGCACTAGGATCTATGTGGGTGAGGCCTGCAGGGAAGCCAGAGAACGAATAATTGAACACAAGTTCAATATCAGAACAAAAAAATAAAGATGCACCTCTTTCCTCTCACTTCAAATCCATGGGGCACAATTTTAGTCAACTTAGGTGTGGTGTGACGAAATTACCCTTAGGTAATTAACATTGCACATGAGCGCAATTTTGCGCTTGCGTGCAATCCCGCCAATCGCGTGCAATCCCGCCAATCACGCGCGGGCAGGAGCTGAGGAGATTGAATTTCACCACCTTAGAGGTGGCGAAGAGCTTAGGGAAGCAGCGGTCTGGTGACCGCTGCTTGATAAATCACGGCGAGCAAGTTCTTGTGAGAACTTGCTGCCGTAGGGGCTTGATAAATATAGCCCTAAGAGCCTATTGCGGGCTTGAAACATTGTTGTTTGTATGACCCTGCTTAAGGAATAAAGGTCATTTTAAAGAATTGGTGCTGGAAACAGTTTGTATTTTGACAGTGCAGTTGAGACCTGGCTAGTCTCCTTTTGTGCCCCTATTTGAAGAAGTGTGCTGTCTTCCTACCTTGGATGACCTAAACTTGATCCGACAACCCCTCTTTCTGAAGAATCAAATGCACATCTTCATTATTCAACCGCCTGCAGTGGAGGTAAAGACAAGAATGAGGTACTGGTGAGGTGGGAGGGGTTTTATAGAGTTCTGGGGTTTGGAAATTTCTGCTTCCTCCTAGTGGTAGAGAAGATTAATTCCCATGAGTAATGGATAGTTGACTCTCACCACCTGTATGAAAGAAATGTGTAATTAAAAAAAATCATTAAAAAATGGTTACAACAAAAATAAAATAATGGCTGCCTCTTTGAAAAGCAAAACACATAAAAACTAAGGTATAGTGAAAGAGACTGACAGCAATAAAGAATTTAATCCATTACATGTGTACAAAACAGATGTTTCAGTAACTTTTCGGGTTACATAATGGATGATGCAGTTGGTTGTTAGAACGTTGTTTGCATAAGGAAACAGCAGTGGCCCTACAGCTTGTGCTTAAAACTGCTTATGTGTACTGGACTCTTGTTTTATCTTTGATGAATTAATACATTTTAAATATTAATTAGAATAAATCTTTGAATACACTAGCAAAGGAAAACAAATTAGCAAGCTAAAGGCACTGAATATTAAAAAAAAGTCTATATGTATCATAATATACTCCTGACCTCTTCTATTCTTAGTGAATGACCAGAACAGGAAACAAAAGCTAAATTAAGCATCCTGTAAAGTTAAGCATCTAGGAAATAGAAATTGCAACACTTTGGATTTATTGTGTGGTCATCTTGGCTCAGCCTAGAAAACTAAATTTATGCTTACCTGATAAATTTATTTCTCTCGTGGTGTATCCAGTCCACGGGTTCATCCATTACTTGTGGGATATTCTCTTTTCCAACAGGAAGTTGCAAGAGGACACCCACAGCAGAGCTGTCTATATAGCTCCTAACTATATAGCTCCTAACTGCCACCCCCAGTCATTCGACTGAAGACAAGCAAGAAAAAGGAGAAACTATAGGGTGCAGTGGTGACTGTAGTTTAAAAATAAAAAAACACCTGCCTTAAAATGACAGGGCGGGCCGTGGACTGGATACACCACAAGATAAATAAATTTATCAGGTAAGCATAAATTTTGTTTTCTCTTGTAAAGGTGTATCCAGTCCACGGGTTCATCCATTACTTGTGGGATACCAATGCCAAAGCTTTAGGACACGGATGAAGGGAGGGACAAGGCAGGTACTTAAACGGAAGGCACCACTGCCTGTAAGACCTTTCTCCCAAAAATAGCCTCAGAGGAAGCAAAAGTATCGAATTTGTAGAATTTAGAAAAGGTATGAAGCGAAGACCAAGTCGCCGCCTTACAAATCTGTTCAACAGAGGCCTCATGTTTAAAAGCCCATGTGGAAGCTACTGCTCTAGTAGAATGAGCTGTAATTCTTTCAGGAGGCTGCTGGCCAGCAGTCTCATAAGCTAAGCGGATTAAGCTTCTTAGCCAAAACGAAAGAGAAGTTGCCGAAGCCTTTTGGCCTCTCCTCTGTCCAGAGTAGACAACAAACAAAGCAGATGTTTGACGAAAATCCTTCGTAGCTTGTAAATAAAACTTTAAAGCACGAACCACATCAAAATTGTGTAATAGACGTTCCTTCTTTGAAGAAGGATTAGGACATAATCAAAGAACAACAATCTCCTGATTGATATTCTTATTAGATACCACCTTAGGAAGAAACCCAGGTTTGGTACGTAAAACTACCTTATCTGCATGGAAAATCAGATAAGGGGAATCACACTGTAAAGCAGATAACTCTGAAACTCTTCGAGCCGAGGAGATAGCTACTAAAAACAGAACTTTCCAAGATAAAAGTTTAATATCTATGGAATGCAAAGGTTCAAACGGAACCCCTTGAAGAACTTTAAGAACTAAATTTAAACTCCATGGCAGAGCGACAGGTTTAAACACAGGCTTGATTCTAACCAAAGCCTGACAAAACGCCTGAACGTCTGGAACCTCAGCCAGACGTTTGTGCAAAAGAATAGACAGAGCAGAAATCTGTCCCTTTAAGGAACTAGCTGACAATCCCTTCTCCAATCCTTCTTGGAGAAAGGATAATATCCTAGGAATCCTGACCTTACTCCATGAGTAGCCCCTGGATTCACACCAATGAAGATATTTACACCATATCTTATTATAGATTTTCCTGGTGACAGGCTTTCGAGCCTGAATTAAGGTATCAATGACCGACTCTGAAAAACCATGCTTTGATAAAATCAAGCGTTCAATCTCCAAGCAGTCAGAGGCAGAGAAATTAGATTTGGATGTTTGAAGGGACCTTGAAGTAGAAGGTCCTGCCTCAGCGGCAGAGTCCATGGTGGAAAGGATGACATGTCCACCAGATCTGCATACCAAGTCCTGGGTGGCCACGCAGGAGCTATCAAAATCACCGAAGCTCTCTCCTGCTTGATCTTGGCAATCAGACGAGGGAGCAGAGGAAACGGTGGAAACACATAAGCCAGGCTGAAGGACCAGGGCGCTGCTAGAGCATCTATCAGCACTGCCTGGGGATCCCTTGACCTGGACCCGTAACAAGGAAGCTTGGTGTTCTGACGAGACGCTATGAGATCCAGTTCTGGTTTGCCCCATAGTTGAATCAGCTGGGCAAATACCTCCGGATGGAGCTCCCACTCCCCCGGATGAAAAGTCTGCCGACTTAGAAAATCCGCCTACCAGTTCTCTACTACTGGGATATGGATAGCTGAGAGATGGCAAGACTGAACCTCTGCCCATAGAATTATATTTGAAACCTCCAACATTGCCAGGGTGCTCCTGATGCCTGATGGTTGATATAGGCTACAGTCGTGATGTTGTCCGACTGAAATCTGATGAACCTGACCGCAGCTAGCTGAGGCCAAGCCTGAAGAGCATTGAATATCGCTCTTAGTTCCAGAATGTTTATCGGCAGGAGGGCTTCCTCCTGAGTCCACGAACCCTGAGCCTTCAGGGAGTTCCAGACTGCGCCCCAGCCCAGAAGGCTGGCATCTGTCGACACTATAGTCCATTCTGGCCTGCGGAAACTCATTCCCCTGGACAGATAGACCCGAGATAGCCACCAGAGAAGAGAATCCCTGGTCTCTTAATCCAGATTTATCCGAGGAGACAAATCTGTGTAGTCCCCATTCCACTGATTGAGCATGCAAAGTTGCAGTGGTCTGAGATGTAGGCAGGCAAACGGAACTATGTCCATTGCCGCTACCATTAGGCCGATTACTTCCATACACTGAGCCACTGACGGCCGAGAAGTGGAATGAAGAGCACGGCAGGAAGTTAGAAGTTTTGAAAACTTGACCTCCGTCAGAAAATTTTTCATTTCTACTGAATCTATCAGAGTTCCTAGGAAGGAAACTCTTGTGAGAGGGGAAAGAGAACTTTTTTCTTTGTTCACCTTCCACCCATGAGACCTCAGGGATGCCAGAACAATGTCCGTATGGGACTTGGCGATTTGAAAAGTCAACGCCTGTATCAGAATGTCGTCTTGGTAAGGAGCCACCGCTATGCCTCGTGGCCTTAGAACCGCCAGTAGGGACCCTAGAACCTTCGTAAAGATTCTTGGTGCCGTGGCTAACCCGAAGGGAAGAGCCACAAACTTGTAATGCCTGTCTAGGAAGGCGAACCTGAGGAACTGATGGTGATCTCTGTGTATCGGAATGTGGAGATAAGCATCCTTTAAGTCCACGGTAGTCATATATTGACCCTCCTGGATCATAGGTACAATGGTTCGAATAGTCTCCATCTTGAAGGATGGGACCCTGAGAAATTTGTTTAGGATCTTGAGATCCAAGATTGGTCTGAAAGTTCCCTCTTTTTTGTAAACTATAAACAGATTTGAATAGAAGCCCTGCCCCTGTTCCTCCCTTGGAACTGGGTGGATCACTCCCATAACCAATAGGTCTTGAACGCAACGTAAGAATGCCTCTCTCTTTCTCTGGTTTGCAGATAATTGTGAGAGATGAAATCTCCCCTTTGGAGATGAAGCTTTGAAGTCCAGAAGATATCCCTGGGAAACAATCTCCAGAGCCCAGGGATCCTGGACGTCTCTTGCCCAAGCCTGGGCGAAGAGAGAAAGTCTGCCCCCAACTAGATCCGGTCCCGGATCGGGGGCTACTCCTTCATGCTGTCTTAGAGGCAGCAGCAGGTTTTTTGGCCTGCTTCCCCTTGTTCCAAGCCTGGTTAGGCCTCCAGACTGGTTTGGACTGGGCAAAATTTCCCTCTTGTTTTGCATTAGAGGAAGTTGAAGCTGCGCCACTCTTGAAGTTTTGAAAGGAACGAAAATTAGGCTGTTTGGTCCTTAATTTGTTGGACCTATCCTGAGGAAGGGCGTGACCTTTTCCTCCAGTAATATCAGAAATGATCTCCTTCAGTCCAGGCCTGAATAGGGTCTGCCCTTTGAAGGGGATGTTGAGAAGCTTAGACTTTGAAGTAACGTCAGCTGACCAGGATTTAAGCCATAGCGCCCTACACGCCTGAATGGCAAAACCTGAATTCTTAGCCGTTAGCTTGGTTAAATGAAAAACGGCGTCAGAAATAAAGGAATTAGCTAACTTAAATGGACACTAAACCCAAAAATTTTCTTTCGTGATTCAGATAGAGCATGCAATTTTAAGCAACTTTCTAATTTACTCCTATTATCAAATTTTCTTCATTCTCTTGGTATCTTTATTTGAAATGCAAGAATGTAAGTTTAGATGCCGGCCCATTTTTGTCGAATAACCTGAGTTATTCTTGCTGATTGGTGGATAAATTCATCCACCAATAAAAAAGTGATGTCCAGAGTTCTGAAGCTTAGATGCCTTCTTTTTTAAATAAAGATAGCAAGTGAATGAAGAAAAATTGATAATAGAAGTAAATTAGAAAGTTGCTTAAAATTGCATGCTCTATCTGAATCAAGAAAGAAAATTTTGGGTTCAGTTTCCCTTTAAGAGCTTTAATCCTGTCTAGAATATCGTCTAACGGGGTCTCCACCTGTAGAGCCTCCTCAAGAGACTCGAACCAGAAAGCCGCTGCAGCAGTGACTGGGGCAATGCATGCAAGAGGCTGGAGAATAAAACCTTGTTGTATAAAGATTTTCTTAAGGAAACCCTCTAATTTTTTATCCATTGGATCTAGGAAAGCACAACTGTCCTCGACGGGGATAGTTGTACGCTTAGCTAGGGTAGAGACTGCTCCCTCCACCTTAGGGACCGTCTGCCACGAGTCCCGTGTTGCGGCATCTATGGGAAACATCTTTTTAAAAGCAGGAGGGGGAGAGAACGGTACACCTGGTCTATCCCATTCCTTAGTAATAATTTCTGAAAACCTCTTAGGGACTGGAAAAACGTCAGTGTAAACAGGCACTGCAAAGTATTTGTCCATTTTACACAATTTCTCTGGGACTACAATGGGGTCACAATCATCCAGAGTCACTAAAACCTCCTTGAGCAACAAGCCGAGGTGTTCAAGCTTAAATTTAAATGCTGTCATTTCAGAGTAAGACTGAAGTAACGCCTTCCCTGAATCAGAAATGTCACCCACAGATAGAAACTCTCCTGCTTCGGCTTATGCATATTGTGAGGGTATATCGGACATAGCTACTAAAGCGTCAGAAAGCTCTGTATTTGTTCTAGCCCCAGAGCTGTCCCGCTTTCCTTGTAACCCTGGCAGTTTGGACAATACCTCTGTGAGGGTATGATTCATAACTGCCGCCATGTCTTGTAAGGTAAACGCATTGGACGTGCCAGATGTACTTGGCGTCACTTGAGCGGAAGATATAGGTTCTGACACATGGGGAGAGCTAGGTGGTTTAACCTCCCTTTTGTCAGTCTGAGAAACCTCTGGTGATAAATCTTTAAAAGCCATAATATGGTCTTTATAACTTATAGAAATATCAGTACATATGGTACACATTCTAAGAGGGGGTTCAACAATGGCTTCTAAACATAATGAACAAGGAGTTTCCTCTATGTCAGACATGTTTAACAGACTAGTAATGAGACCAGCAAGCTTGGAAAACACTTTAATAAATGTGAAACAATTAAACAAAAACGGTACTGTGCCTTTAAGATAAAAAAACTACCACATAAACTGCAAAACAGTGTTAAAAAGTAGTAAACTCTACGAAATTTTTACAGTGTGTATAAGGGACTAAAGCAGCATTGCACCAACTTGCAAATGGATGATTAACCCCTTAGGCCCCAAACCAGATTAGAAAAACGTTAAAACCGTTAATAAACAGTCAAACGCTCCTACCTGCCCTTAAACACAATTTTTTTTGCAGGAAAAAAACCCTCTATAGTGGTCATAGATGCCAGAGGACTCCTTTAGGGAAGCTGGATGTCTCAGTCTGAATATCAACTGCACATTTAGAGCGTGAAAATAGGCCCCTCCCACCATGCAATCGATGTCAGAGGGCCTTAAAAAAGTACTCCTAGGAGTAATCTGACTAGCCATGTGGAAAACTAGGCCCCAAATAAAGATTTATCACCCTCAGAGAAAAAACGTTTTTTCTATAAACCATGCAAACGTTTTGACACTAAGTAATATGAGTATTAACATGAATATTACCCTTTTTTGTAAGCATGATCCCAGTCGTTGTTAAATCACTGCATCAGGCTTACCTCAAATATACAAGGCTCTGTCAGCATTTTCTAGACCTTATCTCTCTAGAAATAAATATACTGAACATACCTCAAAGCAGGTAATCTGCAAACCATCCCCCCAACTGAAGTTTTCTTTCCATACTCTTCAGTTATGTGTGAGAACAGCAATGGACCTTAGTTACAAACTGCTAAGATCATCAACCTCCAGGCAGATTCTTCTTCCAATTTCTGCCGGAGAGTAAAACAGTACAACGCCGGTACAGTTTAAAAATAACAAACTCTTGATTGAAGGTAAAAACTACACTAAGTCACCACATCTCTCTTACACTTCCTATCTTGTCGAGAGTTGCAAAAGAATGACTGGGGGTGGCAGTTAGGGGAGGAGCTATATAGACAGCTCTGCTGTGGGTGTCCTCTTGCAAGTTCCTGTTGGGAAGGAGAATATCCCACAAGTAATGGATGAACCCGTGGACTGGATACACCTTTACAAGAGCAATATGACCAAATGAGAACAAGTAAAAACTCAGAGCTAGTAAAATAATGCAAAACTTTATACATCTGGACAGAAAAGATGCTGTATATCTACTATACTGGAAAAATGTTGGTTCTTAAAACTGCTACCTGAAATAAAGTTCAGCAGGAGATGCATCTGCTTTCATTGCCCGAGAGGTTAAAAACTGCCCTTGCATAGTGAGTCCTGAGCCCATCTGGATCTCTACCACTTTCACATAATCCCTCAGTCATACATTTGGCCAAGTAGATGGAGGGAAATAGAAAAGCAGTTAAGACAAAGTGGGGTAAATAAAGTACAAAACCAGTACTGGCACCAACTTATAAAGAAAGCCTGAGGCTCGTACACTCTCACCATCATGAAAGAAATTAATTTATCAGCAAGCATACATGTTGCTTTCTTTCACAATATGTTGAGTCCACGAGACATCACATGTGGGATCCTAGCAGCTTTTGATATTATCCGTAGATACTACTTTAGGAAGTAAATAGCTGTTTTGAAAAACAGCATTATCCTGATGAAAAATCAGGAAAGAAGGATTGCAAGATAGAGCCAGGAGGACAACATGATAAAGCTCTAAACCATGCATACCATCAGGAAACCACTAGTGCATCTATTAGATGTTCATTAATATATCTCGAGATCTTGCACAATTTTGTGAAAGCTTGTGATTCAAGCAAGAGGCCATGAGATCCCTCTCTGGCAAGCCCAAGTGTCCCTTTATTTGGTCAAACACTTTCTTGTTCAGAGATCATTCCCGGGGAAGGTAGGTTCAATTGTTTACTTCTGGAATGTGAATGTCTGAGGTCATGCAATGCTTATGTTCTGCCCACATGATAATAAATGACAGTTCTTTCATCGCAAGTGAACTGTTGGCTGGTGTCAGTGGTAATCACTACCCATGTTGGCCAACTAAAGGCGACCCCTGAAGAAGGGATTGGCGAGTCTGCCACAACGTCAAAGAATGTGTTGTCTTGTGGTCCAACAGGATCTGCTAACACAGGTCCTCATAATCTATGTTCCTCTGCTGCAGCATCCTCAATTAGAGGCCGCAGACAAATTATGCAAATGGGACTGCATCTGAGGCAGCGGCTGTGACACCTACAATTTGCATTGACCAATGGGAGGAAGAGTATTGGGCTAAAGTTGAGCACAGACCTGCTGCAGTTTCATTCTTGTTCTTTTAGAGAAGTATCAGTTACCGAGTCAAATATAGACCCATAGAAACCATACCCGGGACAGAAAAGCCAAAAAACTAATTGGCGTGTTAATTTTGTAATAATTACTGTGAAACAGCTAACAGCAGCTTGTGTGTCTTTTATTGCCAGCAGAAGAGAGGCACTACAGAGATCCCTTAAACTCGCACCATAGTCACCAATGTTCTAGAACCTTTGTAAACCTCTGCACTGTTGCCAAACTAATGATGTCTGTTCAGAAAGGAAAATCTCAGGTGCTTGACATGATTCCTGTGAACAGGTTCATAGACATAACCTGACCCTCCTGCACCAATGGAAGTACAGTGTGAATCTTTAAAAGTTTGCACTTTCAGGAACTTGTTTAGAATTTTGAGATCTCCCTCAAGGAGACTTGATCGACTACAGTAGCTGCAGCAACACAAACTACACTAACAGCTGGCCTAACTATAAAGCCTGCAAGCTGGAAGGATTGCCTGAGAAAACCAAGCTTTTTGTCCATGGGATCCAAGATGGAGGTGCTATTCTCCAAAAGAGTTATATTCTGCTGAGTGGCTATTGCTCCATCCACCTTAGGAATAGTGCCCCATCCTTCCAAGTTTGCAGAAGGAATATGGAACATATTCTTAAATTTGATGGCTGAAATAAAAGAAACAGCTGATTTATTGCATTCTTTTGTTGTGATGTCAGAAACTGGGAATACAGTTAGCTGTTTGGGAGCTGGTTTAAAGACCTTATCGACTCTTTCAGTGGATGCCTAGCAGTAGTGACATAATCTACCTCTAAGGCAACCAAGACTTACTGTAAAAGAGTATGAATATACTCCATCTTACAATTAAAGGACACGTATTAAACTACTATTTATAAAGTAACCCCCTTACCTGTGGGATATTTAGTAGGGTCACTTCCTATGGATGTCCCTGAAGAACCCTTGCATGCATGTACATTTAAGTGCTGGAGGCATGATAGCCATAAACTCCGTAATAGTAGTAGTTGATATATTCTTTAAACTTGGAGGAATGAATCTCCCTGGGTATAGCCTTGGTAGGCAGTAGATTTATAGGCAGTGCTGCTAGACCCTGTCTAGTATTAAACAGACTCAGCAGATGAGGTATACAAGTCAGTAGGGGGGGGCCACCAGAACATCCTTATATACAGTAGTAAAGCTGTGAAGGGATTCAATTATCAATGGATCTCCCTTACAGCGGGTCAGCATATTGTTTAAAGACTTAAGCTGAACCAGTTTGTTCCATAATATTTATAGAGGAAACATTAACCCCTTAAGGACCAGCACCATACCCTTATGGCAGCTGTGTCCTGGGCTGATAGTGCGCTCGTCTCGCTTCTGTCGGCGCAACCACACTATTTCTGCATGCCTCAGGAATGAGGCATTTCAGAAATAGTCTAACAGAGGACAACCCAGGCTGGTGATTGCAGGGTCTGAGTGTCTCTGTGATCCCATGCCTGTCAGTGGGGTGCCACTATTCATGAGATACAGGCTGTGATCAGCGTGTTTATCTCATGCTGTTGCTGGAAGCCTGAGGCTATCCAGCAACAGTACAATAATTGTCAAAAATAAGTTACTGAATATAAAATCACTGTGATAGCCAGTCACAGTGATTGTATACTTAAAGTGGAGCCTAGATACTAGCATGCTGTAATGTATACTGGCATTAGGCTCACTAGATGCCACAGGAGTGAGGCAGTCCAGTGATGCATAAAACTGCCCCATGACTAATTGCAGCTGCGCCCCACACTGATTATTCATGGCAGTGAAGGGGTTAATGCTTGTAAGGTTTATTTTTTAGATTTAGTGTAGAGATTACCCTCCCACCTGACACTTTCCACCCCCTGGTCCTTCTCAAACAGCTCTCTTCCCTCCCCCACCTTAAGTTCTGGCAGTACTCCCCCCTGCAGTGTAGGATCCTCCCTAACCCTACAACCTCCCTGATCCCCCCACCTAACAGCTCTCTAACCCTCCCCCTCTAACTATTTCCACCATCTTAGGTACTGGCAGCTGTTAGCCATGTACCTTTAAAACCCCTCTTTTTTTTCCCCCCGCGATCAACATTTCGATATATATTTTATTTTCTGGCCTTGGAGATAAAAGGGTTAAACAATGTTTCAAAATACGTCTAGATAAATACCCTGGGGTGTCTAAATTCTATAAATATATACTTTTGTGTATCAGTTTTGAGCTGGGTGACCGCTTTTAGATTACAGTCCAAGTTTAGCAAATTAAACCAATTATTCTAAATTGACGTATATGGCCTATATTTCCTAAAAATATACTTGGAAACCTAGACATATGGGGTATTTCTTAAATTAGGACAACATAGTGAATCTGTTTGGAGGTATTTTTCTTTAGCTACACTAGTTTTGTAAAAATGGGTATAAAAAAATGAAGGAAATTTATGCTTACCTGATAAATTGATTTCTTCTACGATACGAGTCCACAGATTCATCTTTACTTGTGGGATATTATCCTCCTGCTAACAGGAAGTGGCAAAGAGCACCACAGCAGAGCTGTCTATATAGCTCCTCCCTTGACTCCACCCCCCAGTCATTCAACCAAAGGTATAGGAAGAAAAAGGAGAAACTAAAAAGGTGCAGAGGTGACTGAAGTTTGAAAACAAAAATATAATCTGTATAAAATGACAGGGAGGGCCGTGTACTAGTCGTATCGTAGAAGAAATCAATTTATCAGGTAAGCATAAATTTCCTTTTCTTCTACTAGATACGACGAGTCCACGGATTCATCCTTACTTGTTGGATACAATACCAAAGCAACAGGACACGGATGAACGGGAGGGACAAGACAGATACCTAAACGGAAGACACCACTGCTTGAAGAACTTTTCTCCCCAAAATAGCCTCAGAAGAAGCAAAAGTATCAAATTTGTATAATTTGGAAAAGGTATGAAGGGAGGACCAAGTCGCAGCCTTACAAATCTGTTCAACAGAAGTATCATTTTTAAAAGCCCATGTGGAAGCCACCGCTCTAGTAGAATGAGCTGTTATTTTTTCAGGAGGCTGCTGTCCAGCAGTCTTGTATGCCAAACGGATGATGCTTTTCAACCAAAAAGAAAGAGAGGTAGCCGTAGCTTTTTGACCCCTACGCATTCCAGAATGAGCAACAAAGAGAGAAGATGTTTGACGGAAATCCTTGGTTGCTTGTAAGTAAAACTTCAAGGCATGAACCACGTCCAAGTTATGTAACAGACGCTCCTTCTTAGAAGAAGGATTAGGACATAGAGAAGGAACAACAATTTCCTGATTAATATTCTTATTTGAAACAACCTTAGGAAGGAATCCAGGTTTAGTACGCAAAACCACCTTATCAGAATGGAATATAAGATAAGGAGAGTCGCTTTGTAACGCAGAAAGCTCAGAAACTCTTCGAGCAGAAGAGATAGCAACTAAAAACAAAATTTTCCAAGATAAAAGCTTAATATCTATGGAATGCATGGGTTCAAACGGAACCCCTTGAAGAACATTTAGAACTAAATTAAAACTCCATGGCGGAGCAACAGGTTTAAACACAGGCTTGATTCTGACTAAAGCCTGACAAAAAAAAATTGAACGTCTGGGACATCCGCCAGATGCTTGTGTAGTAAAATTGACAAAGCAGAAATTTGTCCCTTTAAGGAACTAGCCGATAATCCCTTCTCCAATCCTTCTTGGAGAAAGGACAAAATCCTAGGAATCCTAACCCTACTCCATGAGTAGCCCTTGGATTTGCACCAATAAAGATATTTACGCCATATCTTATGGTAAATGTTCCTAGTGACAGGCTTCCGAGCCTGAATCAAGGTATCAATGACCAACTCAGAGAATCCCCGCTTAGATAAAATCAAGCGTTCAATCTCCAGGCAGTCAGCTGCAGAGAATTTAGATTTGGATGTTGGAACGGACCTTGAATGAGAAGGTCCTGTCTCAGTGGCAGTTTCCATGGTGGCAGAGATGACATTTACACTAGATCTGCATACCAAGTCCTGCGTGGCCACGCAGGTGCTATCAAGATTACTGAAGCCCTCTCCTGTTTGATTCTGGCAATCAGACGAGGCAGGAGAGGAAAAGGAGGAAACACATAAGCCAGGTTGAACGACCAGGGTACTGCTAGAGCATCTATCAGTACTGCTTGGGGATCCCTTTACCTGGGCCCGTAATAAAGAAGTTTGGCATTCTGACGAGATGCCATCAGATCCAATTCCGGTGTGCCCCATCGACGAATCAATGCCGCAAACACCTCCGGATGGAGCTCCCACTCCCCTGGATGAAAAGTCTGACGACTTAGAAAACCCGCTTCCCAGTTCTCTATTCCTGGGATATAGATTGCCGATAGATGGCAGGAGTGAGTCTCTGCCCATCGAATTAACTTGGAAACTTCCATCATTGCTAGAGAACTCTTTGTTCCCCCTTGATGATTGATATATGCTACAGTCGTGATATTGTCCGACTGAAATCTTATGAATTTGGCCGAGGCCAGCTGAGGCCACGCTTGACGCTCGTTGAATATTGCCCTCAGTTCCAGAATATTGATTGGAAGTAGGGACGACTCCTGAGTCCAAAGACCCTGAGCCTTCAGGGAATTCCAGACTGCACCCCAGCCCAAGAGGCTGGCGTCCGTCGTCACTATGACCCATGCTGGTCTGCGGAAGCACAGTCCCTGGGACAGATGATCCTGTGACAACCACCAGAGAAGAGAGTCTCTAGTTTCTAGATCCAGATTTATCTGAGATAAATCTACATAATCCCCATTCCACTGTCTGAGCAGGCACAGTTGCAGTGGTCTGAGATGTAAGCGAGCAAACGGAACGATGTCCATTGCCGCTACCATTAATCCGATGACCTCCATACACTGCGCCACTGATGGCCGAGGAGTGGACTGAAGTGCCTGGCAAGTAGTTAAGATCTTTGACTTTCTGACCTCCGTCAGAAATATTTTCATGTCTACCGAGTCTATCAGAGTTCCTAGGAATGAAACTCTTGTCAGTGGAACTAGTGAACTCTTTTGTATATTCACTTTCCACCCGTGAGTTTTTAGAAAAGCCAACACAATGTCCGTGTGAGATTTGGTTAGCTGGTAAGTTGACGCCTGAATCAAAATATCGTCCAGATAGGGCGCCACTGCTATGCTCCCGGGCCTTAGGACCGCCAGAAGGGACCCTAGCACCTTTGTGAATATTCTGGGAGCTGTGGCCAACCCGAAAGGAAGGGCCACAAACTGGTAGTGTTTGTCCAGGAATGCAAACCTGAGAAACTGGTGATGATCTCTGTGGATAGGAATGTGAAGATACGCATCCTTTAAGTCCACGGTAGTCATATATTGACACTCCTGGATCATTGGTAAAATAGTTTGAATGGTCTCTATCTTGAATGATGGGACTCTGAGAAATTTGTTTAGGCATTTGAGATCTAAGATCGGTCTGAAGGTTCACTCTTTTTTTGGGAACCACAAACAGATTTGAGTAAAATCCTTGCCCCTGTTCTAGTTTTGGAACTGGACAGATTACACCCATGGTATATAGGTCTTTTACACAGCGTAAGAACGCCTCTCTTTTTGTCTGGTCTACAGACAAACGTGAAAGATGAAATCTCCAACTTGGGAGAAAATCCTTGAATTCTAGTCGATACCCCTGGGTCATGATTTCTAATGCCCAGGGATCCTGAACGTCCCTTGCCCAAGCCTGAGCGAAGAGAGAAAGTCTGCCCCCTACTAGATCCGGTCCTGGATCGGGGGCTGCCCCTGCATGCTGTCTTGGTAGCAGCAGCGGGCTTCTTGGCCTATTTACCTTTATTCCAGGTCTGGTTAGGTCTCCAGACTGACTTGGATTGTGCAAAATTTCCCTCCTGCTTTGTGGCGGAGGAGGAAGTAGAGGGTCCACCTTTAAAGTTTCGAAAGGAACGAAAATAATTTTGTTTGGCCCTCATTTTAACCGTCTTGTCCTGAGGAAGGGCATGGCCTTACCTCCAGTAATGTCGGAAATGATCTCCTTTAGTTCAGGCCCAAATAGGGTCTTACCTTTAAAAGGAATAGCTAAAAGTTTAGATTTTGATGACACATCAGCAGACCAAGACTTAAGCCATAACGCTCTACGCGCTAAAATGGCAAAGCCTGCATTTTTTTGCCGCTAATTTCGCCATTTGAAAGGCGGCATCGGTAATGAAAGAATTAGCTAGCTTGAGAGCCTTCATTCTATCCAAAATATCATCTAATGGGGTCTCAACCTTAAGAGACTCCTCTAGAGCTTCAAACCAAAAAGCTGCTGCAGTAGTTACAGGAACAATGCACGCTATAGGTTGTAGAAGAAAACACTGATGAATAAACAATTTCTTTAACAGACCCTCTAATTTTTTATCCATAGGATCTTTGAAAGCACAACTGTCCTCAATAGGTATAGTTGTACGCTTAGCCAGGATAGAAATAGCTCCCTCCACCTTAGGGACCGTCTGACAGGAATCCCGAATGGTGTCAGATATGGGAAACATTTTCTTAAAAGTAGGAGGGGGAGAGAACGGAATGCCTGGTCTATCCCATTCCTTAGTAACAATGTCCGAAATCCTTCTATGGACTGGAAAAACATTAGGGACCTCTAGATATTTATCCATTTTACACAATTTCTCTGGTGGTATTACAACAGGGTCACAATCATCCAGAGTCGCTAAAACCTCCCGGAGTAACAAGCGGAGGTGTTCAAGCTTAAACTTAAAGGCCGTCACATCTGAGTCTGTTAGAGGGAACATCTTTCCTAAGTCTGAAAGCTCTCCCTCAGACAGTAAATCCCCCACCCCGAAATCAGAACACAGTGAGGGTACATTGGAGATGGCCAATAAAGCGACAGAGGGCTCAGCATTTACTCTAGTACTGGACCTACTGCGCTTACCCTGTAAACCTGGCAGTTTAGACAATACCTCTGTAAGGGTAGTAGACATAACTGCAGCCATATATTGCAGAGTAAAAGAATTAGACACACTAGATGTACTTGTTGTCGCTTGAGTAGGCATTAAAGGTTGTGACACTTGAGGAGAATTGGATGGTATAACCTGATTCTCTTCAGACTGAGAATCATCCCTAGACATACTTTAATCACTTAAAATATGTTCTTTGCAATGTAGGGCCCTTTTAGTACATGAGAGACACATCTTAAGTGAGGGTTCCAGAATGGCGTCTAAACACATGGAACATTGGCTTTCCTCAATGTCAGACATGTTGAACAGGCTAGTAATAACCACAAAAAGTCCTGAAAACACTTTATTTAGTGGAAACAACAACAATCTGAAAAAGGTACTGCGCCTTTAAGAGTAAAAAAAGCATACAAGTTTTCCAAAACTGTCTTAAAATGTAATAAATAATAACATTTTTGCATATATGTGTTTAATCTTGTCAGCTAAGATTGCACCACAAGTAAGGAAAAGTTAACCCTTTATAGAAAAAAAAGTTACTCAAAAACGTTTATTAAAGTAATAAATCAATCCCCTGCACCTCGCCACAGCTCTGCTGTGGCGCCTACCTGCCCTCAGGGGTCTGTAAGACACACTATCCTTGTTTTTTTTTCTAAATCTGCAGCCTAGGCCCACCGGAGCTGGAGCTTGCAGTCTTCAGAATCAATTCAACTGCACATCTGAGGCGTGAAAATAGGCCCCGCCCATCAATATCGATGTCTCTCATACCTAATGGGAACCGCTGCAAAGCGGTCTAGCAAACTAGCCATGTGGGTTTTCATATAACCCATCCATAAATGAATGCCATGTGAACCCTTATAGTGTCATCATCACAAAAAACGTTTGTACAGAAAAACATTAAATATCCTCAAAGCATGAAAACGTTTTGCCCACAAAACTTTATAACAGTGTCAATCAATTGTTCCATAATAAACAGGTTCCAGTAATACCCCCTTCTTTACATGTAGAATTACTGCTTACCCCTTCCCTTAAGGGAACTATGTCAGCCAGTTCTGAAATACCACAGTCTCTCCAGAAAAAAATGACTGAACATACCTCAAAATGCTTGTAGCATGAAAAACATTCCTCACACTGAAGCTTCTCAAGTACTCCTCAGCCATTCTGTGGGAACTACTCTGGATCTTAGTGACAACTGCTAAGATCATCAGTCTTCAGGCAGAAATCTTCATCCAGAAAAATAGCACACACCGGTACCATTTAAAATAAAAAAAGTCTTGCTTGAAGAAAATAAAAACTATCATTTTATCACCTCTTTCACTTTACCTTTTCCTATTACTTAGTATAGGCAAAGAGAATGACTGGAGGGTGGAGTCAAGAAGGAGCTATATAGACAGGTCTGCTGTGGTGCTCTTTGCCACTTCCTGTTAACAGGAGGATAATATCCCACAAGTAAGGATGAATCCGTGGACTCGTCGTATCTAGTAGAAGAAAAGTGCTTTTTTCACCCCTCACTCAATTGTTCAGTATAAAATTCCAATGTATTGTTATTTTACATACCCATATAACGGTATAACTAGCAAGGCCTGTTTACCTGATAAATTTATTTCTTCGAAATGTGGTGAGTCCACGGGTTCATCTTAATTACTGTTGGGAATACCACTCCTCACCAGCAGGAGAAGGAAAAGAGCACCACAGCAAAAACTGTTAAGTATCACTTCCCTACCCATAAACCCCAGTCATTCGACCGAAAGTAAATGGAGAAAGGAAAGTAACACAAGGTGCGGAGGTGACTGAGGTTTAGTCAAAAACCTAAAACAATTACCCAAAAAACAAAGGGTGGGTCCGTGGACTCACCACATCTCGAAGAAATATATTTATCAGGTAAGCATAAATTTAGTTTTTTTTCTAAAGATGTGGTGAGTCCACGGGTTCATCTTAATTACTGTTGGGAACCAATACCTAAGCTAGAGTACACAGATGAATAGGGAGGGATAAAAAACCAGCATGCCTAAACAGAAGGCACCACCGCTTGAAGAACCTTTCTCCCAAAAGCTGCCTCAGCCGAGGCAAAAGTATCAAATCTGTAAAATTTTGAAAAAGTATGCAAAGACGACCAAGTTGCAGCTTTGCAAATTTGCTCCATAGAGGCTTCATTTTTGAAAGCCCAAGAAGAGGCTATGGCTCTGGTGGAATGAGCCTTAATCCTCTCTGGAGGCTGTTTCCAAGAGGATACATAAGCCCTGAGGATCACACTCCTCAACCAAAGAGCTAGAGTAGAGGCAGACGCTTTCTGACCTCTATACTTCCCAGAAAAACAAACAAAGCTGAAGATTTCCAAAAGTCTTTAGTCACTTCCAAGTAAAACTTAAGAGTGCGAACCACATCCAGATTATGCAGCAAGCGCTCCTTGTCTGAAGAAGGCCTCGGACACAGGGAAGGAACAACAATTTTTTGATTAATATTCTTAGTGGATACAACCTTGGGAAGGAATCCCAACTTAGTATGAAGAACAGCCTTATCATCATGAAAAATAAGATGAGAATCAAACTGTAAAGCGGAGAGTTCAGATACTCTCCGAGCAGAAGAAATAGCCAACAAAAACAAAACTTTCCACAACAAAAGTTTAATGTCAAGGGAATGCATTGGCTCAAACGGATGCCATTGTAAAACCTTAAGAACAAGATTAAGGCTCCAAGGAGGAGCAATCACCTTAAACACCGGCCTAATTCTGACTAAGGCCTGACAAAAAGCCTGAACCTCCGGCACATCTGCCAAACGTTTATGTAAAATGACTGATAAGGCAGAAATTTGACCCTTCAGAGTACTAACAGACAAGCCTTTCTCCAGACCCTCCTGAAGAAAGGATAATATTCTTGGGATCCTAACCTTACTCCAAGAACATCCCTTAGCTTCACACCAAAAAAGACATTTCCTCCATATCTTATGGTAAATCCTTCTAGCTTACGAGCCTGGATCAGTGTCTCAATCACTGACTCTGAAAACCCCCGCTTAGATAGAATCAAGCAATCACTCTCCAAGCAGTCAGCTTCAGAGAAACAAGATTTGGCTGAAGAAAAGGCCCCTGAAGAAGAAGGTCCTCCCTCAGGGGAAGTTCCACGGAGGTAGAGTTGACATCTCCACTAGATCTGCATACCAGTTTCTCCGAGGCCAAGCTGGGGCAATTAGAATCACTGATGCTCGCTCCTGTCTTATGCAAGCAATCACCCGAGACAGGAGGGCAAACGGAGGAAAAAGATAAGCCAATTGGAAGTCCCACGGAACTACCAGGGCGTCTGTTAGAAAGGCCTGAGGATCCCTTGACCTGGAACTGTACTTTGGAAGCTTTGCACTTTGGCAGGACGCAATGAGATCCAACTCCAGCATCCCCCATCTGGATACCAGTTTGGAGAACACTTCCGGATGGAATTCCTATTCCCCCGGATGGAAAGTCTGCCTGCTTAGAAAATCCATTTCCAAGTTGTCTACTCCCAGGATGTGGATGGCTGACAGACAACAACAGTGGTCTTCCACCCACTGAATGATCCGAGACACCTCCCTAATCGCTAGGCAACTTCGTGTCCCCCCCGATGGTTGATGTACGCTACTGATGTTATGTTATCTGATTGGAATCTGATGAACTGGTTTGAGGCAAACTGAGGCCATGCTAAAAGAGCATTGTAAATTGCTCTCAACTACAGAATGTTGATTGGTAGTTTGGACTCCTCCAGAGTCCAAAGACCCTGAGCTTTGAGGGATTTCTAGACTGCCCCCAGCCCACCAGGCTGGCGTCTGTAGTCACTATCACCCAAGATGGTCTCCGAAAGCAAGTGCCCCGGGAGAGTTGCTCCCGAGAAAGTCACCAATGAAGAGAATCTTTTGTCTTCTAATCCAACACTATCTTTGGAGAAAGATCCAGATAATCTCAGTTCCACTGATTGAGCATGCATAACTGTAAAGCTCTCAGATTAAAACGAGCAAATGGCACAATGTCCATACACTGAGCAACTGAAGGACAAAGTGTCTCCTGAAGGACTCAACAAGCCGATAGGAGCTTGACTGTTCTGGTCTGCGTCAGGAATATCTACATCAGAAAAGAGTCTATAATCGTCCTTAAGAACACAACTCTTGTTGCTCGAACCAGAGAACTCTTTTCCACATTTACCTTCCACCCGTGTGACCGGAGGAAGGAGAGTAAGATCTCAGTGTGAGATGCTGCCTTTGGAAAGGAGGGAGCCTGAATTACAATGTCGTCCAGATAGGGGGCCACTGCTATCCCTCTTGACCGGACCACTGCTAGAAGGGCCCCTAGAACCCTCGAGAATATTCTGGGAACTGTGGCCAGGCCGAAAAGCAAGGCCACAAACTGAAAGTGACGATCCAGAAATGCAAATCTCAGAAACTTGTGATGATCCCTGTGGATGGGAACATGTAAGTAAGCGTCCTTCAAATCTATGATCGTCATATACTGACCCTCTTGGATCAAAGGAAGAATTGTCTGAATGGTTTCCATCTTGAACTATGGAACCTTGAGGAATTTGTTTAGACATTTTAAGTCTAGAATCGGGCGGAAGGTTTCCTCTTTTTTGGGAGCTACAAACAGGTTTGAGTAAAAACGCAGACCATTTTCCAACTTTGGAACCGGAACAATCACCCCCAGGGCCAAGAGGTCTTTGATACAGCTCAAGAACACCTCTCTCTTTATCTGGTCTGCAGATAACCTGGAAAAGTGAAACCTGCCCCTGGGGGGACAACCCTTGAATTCTAACCTGTCCCCCTGAGACACAATTTCCACCGCCCTGTCAGGGTGCCAGGAATCAGACTGAGACGAGAAGTGCAAAAATAATCACACCTTTATTCATAGCAAAAAATAATTAAAAGTCCACAAGTCAAATAAGCCAGGAGTCAAAACCAGAGCTGGTAGTCAGACGAGCTGAGTCAGGAGCCAAAGCGAATAGTCAGACGAGCCGGAATCAGGAACAAGGAAAACAGCAGAGTCAGGAACAAGCCAGGGATCAGGAACCAGGAAGGACGTCAGGCAGCCAGGTAATGCACAGGAACTCTCACAAACAGGTCTGAGACAACGCAAAGGCAAAGCAAACTGAACAGAGGCCCTTTAAATAATAAGTGATGATATCACAATTCTGAGACTGCATCCTGTCTCACATGGATGATGCACACCAGTCTGGAAATAAAAGGAAGTGTAGGAAATGAGCAGCATCCCCCACAATGCACCATAGTCAGGAAGAGAGGTGAGTAAAATGGCTGCCAGCAGCACATGGCAAACAAAAGGGAAAAACCCTGACAGTACCCTCCCCTCAACGACCCCTCCCCCGCGGGAGGACAAAAGGCTTATTGGGAAAACGGGCATGGAAGGCACGGAGGAGGGCGGGAGCATGAACATCAGAGGAGGGAACCCAAGAACGCTCCTCCGGACCGTAGCCCCTCCAGTGAACCAAATACTGTACACGGCCCCTGGACATACGAGAGTCAATAATGCTGCTGACCTCATATTCATCATGGTTGTCAACAAAGATAGGACGGGGACAAGGCAACACAGTGGTAAACCGATTACAAACCAATGGTTTCAAGAGGGAGACATAAAAAACATTGGAGATGCGCATAGCAGGAGGAAGGTCAAGAGCGTAGGCCACAGGATTAACCCGTCGGAGTATTCGAAAAGGACCAACATAATGGGGAGCCAATTTATTGGAAGGCACACAAAGGTTCAAGTTGCGGGAGGACAGCCAAACTCTCTCACCAACCTGGTAGGAAGGTGCGGGCAGATGCCTATGATCAGCCTGGAACTTTTGGCGCTGCATAGAACGATGAGGGCAATCCTGAATCTGCACCCACGTGGAACGGAGTTGCCGGAGATGCTCCTCCAAAGCTGGAATACCTTGAGACATGAATGAATCGGGCAACAAGGATGGTTGAAACCCATAATTCGCCATGAACAGGGATAACTTGGAGGAAGCATTAATAGCACTATTACGAGCAAACTCTGCCCAAGGTAACAGTTCAGACCAATTACTGTGGTGATCTGAGACATAGCAACGGAGGAACTGTTCCAGAGCTTGATTAGACCGTTCCACAGCCCCATTGGATTGAGGGTGATATGCCGAGGAGAAAGAAAGCTGGATCCCCATTTGAGCACAAAAGGAACGCCAAAATCTGGAGACAAACTGGCTACCCCAGTCCAACACTATCTCCTTGGTCAACCCATGTAAACGGAAGACCTCCCGGCCAAAAATTGAAGCAAGCTCCTGAGCGGTAGGCAGCTTCATCAAGGGAATGCAATGTGACATTTTAGAAAAATGGTCAACCACCATAAGGATAACAGTATTGTCATTGAAAACAGGGAGCCAGACAATGAAGTCCATGGAAAGATGTGTCCAAGGACGCTCACCATTAGCAATAGGTTGAAGAAGACCCACAGGAAGACGTTGAGGAGTCTTATTCTGTGCACAAACTGAGCAGGAGGCAACATACGCAGCAATATCAGAACGAAGACCTGGCCACCAGAATTGTCAAGTGACAGACCAAATCATTTGGTTCTTGCCTGGGTGACCTGCGGCTTTAGGATAGTGGTAAGTGTGCAAAAGTTTAGTTTGAAGATTCTCAGGAACAAAACACTTACCACTAGGTTTCTCAGGAGGTGCATTGGTTTGTGCAGCCAGGATCTCCTCCCCCAAGGGAGAAGTCAAATTAGTACGTATGGTAGCCAAAATATGGTCAGGAGGTATAACAGGAGTAGATACAGACTCCTCCTTGGACAGAGGCGAAAATTGTCGAGAGAGGGCATCAGCCCTAACATTCTTACTACCAGGCAGGTAGGAGACCAATGGAGTGGATCATTCTCTTTACGGGTCATGTCTGTGATAGGTTTGACCAAGGAAGAAAAGTTTTTAATAAACTTTCTATAGTAATTTGTGAACCCCAAAAAACGTAGAATAGACCGAAGACCAACTGGACGAGGCCACTGCAGAACTGCAGATAACTTGTCAGGATCCATGGAGAACCCTGCAACGGAGATAACATAACCTACGAAGGTTACTTGAGTCTGATGGAACTCACATTTCTCGAGTTTACAAAACAGGCCGTTCTCACGTAGTCTCTGAAGAACCTGTGAAACATCAGATCGATGAGCCTCAAGTGTGGGTGAGTGTATGAGGATGTCGTCTAAGTACACCACAACACACTGTTGCAACATATCTCGTAGGACATCATTAATAAAATCCTGAAAAACAGCAGGAGCATTACATAGGCCAAAGGGCATTACAAGATACTCATATTGCCCGCTCCTGGGGTTAAATGCTGTTTTCCATTCATGATCCTCCTTAACCCAAACGAGATTGTACGCTCCTCTCAAGTAAGTAAGTAAAGACCGTAGTTAGTAAAGACCGTAGCTTCCTTGAGGCGGTCAAAGAGTTCCGTAATGAGCGGAATAGGGTAAGCATTCTTAATGGTAAGACGATTAAGACCCCTATAATCGATACATGGTCATAACTCGCCACCCTTTTTGTTCACAAAGAAGAAGCCAGCCCCTGCAGGAGAGCAGGATTTGTGGATGATTCCCCGCGACAGAGCATCGGCAACATACTCCTCCATAGCACAATTCTCTGCAACAAACAGATAGTACACCCGGCCCCGAGGAGGAATGGCTCCGGGTTGCAGGTCTATGGCACAATCGTAAGACCGGTGAGGAGGCAACGTACTGGCCTCAATAGCAAGCGGAACGGTCTGAGGCAAAACATGAATGGAGTGCTTTGATACAAAAGCACTGTCAATGAAATAGCCCACAGCACCGGAGTCAACAAGAGCCTGAGTGACTATGGAGGAGTCCACCCAGGAAAGGACAACCGTGACAAAAGGTTTCTCCTTAAGCGGTTCCGGGGACGAGGATAAACCACCCAAGGTCTGCCCCCAACAGGACCTTAGGTGTGAGCGTTTCCCGGCTGTGTAGGACAAGACTTCAAAAGGTGGCCCTGTAACCCACAATAGAGGCAGAGCTTCTCCCTCCTCCTAAAGGCCCTCTCCGCCGAGGAGAGACGCGTGAATCCCAAATGCATTGGCTCAGCAGTACCTGGTGACTCGGGACCAGGAGGCATGGGAGAAGAGGGAGGCATGGGTGGGAACGAACATGTAGGAGACAACAGAACAGGAGGCTTCCGCAAGCGCTCCTTGAAAGAGGGCCTCTCTCTGAGTCTGATGTCAATTAGGATAAAAAAAGACACCAATGCCTCGGGATCCTCTGGTAAATCTCTGGCAGCAACTTCGTCTTTAATTGCATCAGAGAGCCCATGAAAGAAGGCGGCAACAAGGGCTTCATTGTTCCAACCTACCTCTGCGGCAAGTGTACGGAACTTAATAGCATACTGAGCAACAGATCTTGTACCTTGCTGAATGGACATGAGTCGTTTAGCAGCAGAGGAGGAGCGAGCCGGAACATCAAATACCCTTCGAAAGGAGGCCACAAATTCAGGGTAAATTGAAATCACAGGTTTATTAGTCTCCAACAAGGAATTAGCCCAGGCAAGAGCTGTGTCAGAGTAACAAAATGAGAAATCCCACCTTAGCTCTGTCAGAGGGAAACGCCTGAGGTAACATTCCAAAGTAAATGCCCACCTGGTTCAAAAACCCTCTACACTGAATAGGATCGCCTCCATATTGCTGAGGTAGAGGTGCAGAACCGGACATGCTCCTGGTAGGCATAGGTGCAGCAGCGGAAACAGGAGCAGCCATAACTTGCGGGACACTTTGGTCCAAATGTGCAGTGCGAGTCAGCAGGGTTTGCAGGGTTAGTGCAAATTGATCCAAGCGGTGATCCTGTTCATCCATCCTGGAAATGATGGCAGGTAAAGGTGGATTATTAGCACCATCAGGATTCATGGCCTTTGCGTAATGTCAGGGTACCAGGAATCAGACTGAGACGAGAAGTGCAAAAATAATCACACCTTTATTCATAGCAAAAAATAATAAAAAGTCCACAAGTCAAATAACAAGCCAGGAGTCAAAACCAGAGCTGGTAGTCAGACGAGCCGAGTCAGGAGCCAAAGCGAATAGTCAGACGAGCCGGAATCAGGAACAAGGAAAACAGCAGAGTCAGGAACAAGCCAGGGATCAGGAACCAGGAATGACGTCAGGCAGCCAGGTAATGCACAGGAACTCTCACAAACAGGTCTGAGACAACGCAAAGGCAAAGCAAACTGAACAGAGGCCCTTTAAATAATAAGTGATAATATCACAATTCTGAGACTGCATCCTGTCTCACATGGATGATGCACACCAGTCTGGAAATAAAAGGAAGTGTAGGAAATGAGCAGCATCCCCCACAATGCACCATAGTCAGGAAGAGAGGTGAGTAAAATGGCTGCAAGCAGCACATGGCAAACAACAGGGAAAAAACCCTGACACGCCCATGGGTCTGGAACGTCCCTTAACAAGACTTGAGCGAACTGAGAGAGTCTACCCCCCACTAGATCCAAGCCTGGATCGGGGGCAACCCCTTCATGCAGATTTAGAGTCGGTAGTGGGCTTTTTGGCCTGCTTACTCTTACTCCAGGACTGAGTCGGTTTCCAGGCTGGCTTGTTATTATCCTACTTGGACGAAGATGAGGAGGACTTTCCTCTATAGTTGCGAAAAGAAAGTAAATTACTTTGACGTCCCTTCGGTTTGCTCCTCTTATCCTGGGGCAGAAAAGACCCTTTTCCGCCTGTAACATCAGAAATGATTTCCGCCAAACCCGGTCCAAATGAGGTCTATCCCTTGTAAGGAAGAGCCATCAGTTTAGCCTTAGATGAAACATCAGATGACCAAGACTTCAACCATAAAGCCCGTCTGGCCAAAACAGCAAAACCAGAAGCCTTAGCTCCCAATCTAAGGACCTGGAGGACCGCATCAGCAATATAAGAATTGGCTAGCTCTGATTCTGTCCTGAATTTTGTCAAGAGGCGTTTCCTCCTGTGGAGAATCTGTTAATGCATAAAACCAATATGAGGCAGCACTAGTCACCATAGCAATACAGACCACTGGTTGCCATTGAAGACCAAGATGTGCATAGGATCTTTGAGGGCATAACTATCCTCAATAGGTATAGTCGTCCTCTTGGCTAGAGTGGAAATGGCACCCTCTACCTTGGGTACCGAAGTCCAAACCTCAGTAATGGAAGAATCTACTGGAAACATTTTCTTAAACACCGGAGATGGATTAAAAACCACTCCAGGTTTCTCCCACTCTTGCGCTATGATTTCCTTAGCCCTATCTGGGACCAGAAAAACCTCCGAAGAGGAAGGAACATCAAAGAAACTATTAAGTTTATTGGACTTTTTAGGCGTTACTACTGCCTTAGAATCAGAATCGTCCAAAGTAGCTAAAACCTCCTTTAGTAACACCCGGAGGTGTTCTAGCTTAAACCTGAAGGAAGAACCTTCACTATAAGAGAAGGGCATTATACTGTCTGAATCTGAAATCTTACCCTCTGAGCGAGAATTCTCATCTTCCGATCTTAAAAGAACCTGAGGGTCAGCGTTAGAAACAGATACCCTAGCCTCTGAAACCTTAGATTTTCTCTTGTGCTTCCCTGAAAATCTGGGAAACTCGGCTAAGGCTGCAGATATCGCTGAGGATACCTGTGCAGCAATCTCTGCCTTTAAAAATGCTCCGCTGGGAATTAAAGAGGAACCGCAGGACACAGTGTTAACTGCCATAGAGGCTTGGGACGAAATAGGGGAAGGTTCTGGCATTACCTGGACAACATCCTCCTGAGAGACATAAGGCTCAACGTTAAAAAATTTGTCTTTACCCTGCAATATCGGTTTTACACAGGAAGAACAGAACTGCATAGAAGCTGCAATTTGTGCGTCTAAACACAATAAACAGGGATTGAAATGAGTGGAATTCATATCAGACATAACTGGTATTATCCTCTATTCAAACTCTCTAGCATTTAATATACTGTAAGAATTAAACAATTCAAAAGAATAAGACTTTAATAAACACTTAATAAAATGACCTAAAAAAAAAAACTTTCCTCCGCACCTCAGTATACCGAGGTGCTCTTACCACCACTTGAAGCAGATCAACCCTGCAACGTATCACTTGCGCTCCTAAAGCGCTCCTCACTACGCAAGAAATTCAGGAGCCGAAATGCGCAGGCCCAATGACGTTACCAACGTCAGAAGCCGCGAAAACACTCTCATGGTCTGAACAAGGAGGTGGGCGTGGTTAAAACCTGCCAGCAAACTGAAGCAAAAAACAAAACCGTTTAATGTTAAACAGTGCAGCTAAAAAAACACAAACAAAAAAAATTAGCCTTGAGACTCTTCAGTCTCACATGTCCCTATAACCTGTGCCTGTGAGCATGTCTAGTAATAACACCCATCCCATGAGTGCATTATCCGTCCCTTACATTAAATAAACCAGGTATTCTGAAGTGCCCCTCTCCCTATAGGAAGGAAAACAGCACTTACCTGCTCTGCTGTCTGACATGACAACAGCTCCTAATATGAGAGGCCACATTCTCCTCACAGCGACTAGGATAATATCGATAGCCAAGTAACAAACTTAGATATCTAAAATCAGGGCAGCTTAGGTAGAGAAACTGAGCAAGCACCACTTTGCAAGTTCTCCACCACTTTAAAACCATCACAGCTTGACTGCAAAGACTAACGTGGGCTGGGTTATACCCTGTAGCTTGATTGAAGACTCAATCTTCTTTGAAAATATAATTTTAAATTACACACAAAAAATTAACCTCCTCTATGCACATAGAGGCAAAGAGAATGACTGGGGTTTATGGGTAGGGAAGTGATACTCAACAGTTTTTGCTGTGGTGCTCTTTGCCTCCTCCTGCTGGAGAGAAGTGATATTCACAACAGTAATTAAGATGAACCCATGGACTCACCACATCTTTAGAAGAAAAGGTTTATAAAATGTATGCACTTGACTGGGCGGGCGCTCCAACAAGTTGCACTGAAGCGGCGCTCTGTGCGACTTATAGGAAAAAGGGATTAATTGGTCCCTCAAAGTGCCCAGCAGCTCGACTCCTTGGCAGGACCAACTCTTCTAACCTGCCCGGAACTTTCCAGAGACCGGAGCCAACATCCAGCTCCACTACCACCACCGGAGGGAATAAGTAAGGAGTCGCCGGAAGGTGGGACAAGGGAGCCAACTGCGCCACGAGTGCAAAACACCACAACGCTCATAAACAGGGCAGACTGTGAGTAAAGGAGGGGAGAGTGAGCCATAACACTCAGGGGGAAAGCTGCAGTGGGAGATTAAGCAGCGAACATTTGGCACAAAACCAAATGCCATTGCTGGGCCTTAACCTCAACACAAGCCTGAACTGCCAGACAGACCGATAGAGGCTGAACCCCCCCCCATGATGTTAAAGGGACACCAGCAGGCTTAAAGCTCCCAAAGAGACCACATCCATAGCGACATTTATTTTGAGCTGTTAGGCTCTGCTGACAACCAGCAGTAGTGACGCTCACACCACAATACAGACCGGTTCCACCACGGCTGCTTGGACCTCGTGGTTAAGAGCCTCCATAATAAAAGCACACTAAAGCTGTTTACACATTAATAAGGGGCTTGGGGGACAAAGGGAAGTCATCTAATCCCTCATACATTCGCCCTTCTGCCCCAGGACGAATTGCAGCAAACAGCAGAAGTTCCAAAAAAACTCAGCTACAAGCTGTGCCCCAGAATCCCCTTGTCCCACTATTTATAAATAAAGCGGACCAGGAAATGGCACACTAGACAGTGGCCGGATAACCTTTCCCCCCTCATCGCATAAACTCCAGACACATCACACAGCCTGGTTCTTTGAATACCTGCACAAATATATCAAGCGACATTGCCTCACCAAACTTATACAGGTGCCCTCTATTGTAGATCTGTCTGTATTCAAAAGTATTACTCGCTATACAATAAAAAGACTGATAAAATGTCTGGGAAGCAGAAGCAGTCAGACAGATGACAAAAACATCATGCGGAAACTCACGAAGCTGTGCAGGCACACACAGAAACCTCAGAAGTCTCAATACAAGACACACATCCTATAGTGTCGCAGCTCTCAGCACTCTTCCTGCCCAAGATTGAGCAGCTCCAGACAGGCATGGATACCCTGACCACAGACTTCAGTGCCTTCTTGTCTCGCCTGACTACCGTTGAGCAAAAGGTGGTGGAGGGGGAGGAAAAGTTTAGAGAAACGTCTTCATCAATCTCTAATCTTCAGAGGCAGAAGAAGGTGTTACAAGCTAAGCTAGATGACCTGGAGAACCGGTCAAGAAGGAAGAACATCCGGATTGTAGGAGTCCCAGAGTCCGTCCCACCAAGAGCCTTAATAGACTTTGCGGAAACCACTCTTCCAAACCTACTCAAGCTTCCTGTATTCAGTATACCTTGATCGCAAAGAGGGCTCACAGAATTGGCATTTCTCAGCAGGATGTGGGCCCTAACCCAGCTCCAAGAAAGGTCATGGTACGCTACTTAAACTTCAAAGACAAAATACTGCTGCTCCGTGCATACCGACAAATGCCTTCCATCACCAACGAAGGAAAAAGAATATACATTTTCCAAGACTACTCGGCTGAGGTTGCAAAAAAGAAAAGATAGTTCTCCCCTTAGTGTAGAGACACACAAGGCACATTTCCAGTTTCTGAGGTTTGCTTTTCTAGACAAGCATATTCAGTTTGTTGCTTTTCTGGTTTGTCTAGCTACAGCTCCAAGGATCTTTACAAAGGTTCTGGGGACTCTTGTCTGCCATCAGTGATCAGGGAATAGCTGTGTGTTTCTTTACCTAGACGGTATCTTGGCACTAGTTCTATCTTTACATTTAGCAGAATCGATAATCAACAGACTGTTGTTTTTTGACAACATGGTTGGAGGGTCAATATGTTAAAGAATTGTTTAGGGTTCCAGATAGAATCAGTTTCCATGAGATTGTCTCTTACATATCAAAGACTAATTGATTCAAGCATGTCAACATCTCCAATCTCTTCAGTTTTCCACTGTTGTTCTTTGTACTGAGCTCTCATGATTGCAGCATCGGATGCTATACCATTTGCTCCTTTTCACATGAGACCACTTCAGCTTTGTATGCATCGACAGTGGTGCGGAGATCATGCTTGCCCTATTTGGTCTGTAATCAATACAGATGCAAGTCTTTCAGGATGGGGAGCTGTTTGGGGGTTTCTTTTCTGACAGGAAGTCTGGGGTTTAAGTGAGGCTTGTAATATGCATATGCTATATGTGGCTAAGAGATACACTGACCTGTATACTGCTGATAGCCTGTGGGAAAAATAATTACCTAGCGAATGCCCACTCCACTGTTCCTACCCAGATGTGAAGCCTTAAAATGCAGTAGATGCCCATCCAGTATGGCAACTAACAGTAAGAATATACTGATGGAGTACATCTATATGGCCAAGCAGGAGGCGGCAAAAGGAACTTCCCAGCGACACACGAACAGAGCAGTCAAACTTTTGTTCCTTATTGTGATGAAAGGGGGAAAAAAAAAAACAAGAAGCTTTAGATTTCCCTCTAGACTCTCTAACATGAGGAAGAAAAGCCCCTCTACCTCCAGTTACAGTAGATATCACAGAATCCAAATCAGAACCAAACAACTTCTTTTCCTGAAAGGGAAGAGATAGTAAATTGTATTTTGACACCATATCAGCAGACCAAGATTTAAGCCATAAGGCTCTCCTGGCAAGAACTGCCAAATACATGCTTTTGACATTAATCTTTATTTTATCAAAAACAGCATCACAAATAAAAGAATTGGCACTCTTGAGTAAACTCAAAAGATTTGCACTAGTAGAGTCATCAGAATACTGTTCTGAAAGAGTAGAAAGTCAGCAAGTAGAAGCAACAGCTATCAACAATAGAAATAGCTGGCCTGAGCAAACAGTCTGCATGTAAAAAGGCCCTTCTATGAAGGAATAGTAGTATGTTTAGCCAGAGTGGAAATAGCAGGATTGGGAACGGTTTCTCACAAAACAATATTAGCAGCATGTAAAGGATATAACTTTTTAAACCTAGTAGGAGTAGTAAAATAATTAACTGGCTTAGACCATTCCCTAGAAATCATGTCAGACAGCATCAGGATAGTGAGAACCTCAGGGAGATCAAGAACAGTCTTAAAAACTGAATTTAAATGATTACAAGGCTTATCATATTTAGGATCTTTAACCCCTAAAGTTATTAAGACCTACTGTAAGAGAGAACAAATATTTTCAACTTTAAAAAAAAAGAAAAGGAATACAAGAAAAGGAAATATCACTTAAAGATTCCTTGTCACCAGAGAAAACTCCACCATTTGAAGACACAGCAGTATCCCTGGTTTCAGGGCACATAGAACTAGCAGAAGGTAAAACCTGAACAGACTTTTTAAGTTTGTTTAAAGGCGGGAGAGCAGCCAGTGCTTTTTTACAATAGCGCACCTAATAATGGTAGAAAGGTGTTCAGGAGGGGTGTTCCCTTTCTAGCATAAGGCAAAGCAATGCAATAAACACTATAATCCAATAAAAAGCTTGTGAAATTGAAATAATTTACCACCTCCTAATTAGCTTTTGAAATAAACTCCCAGGTACAATGCGTGCTAAGCCAAACTGTGAAACAAAGCAGGAGACATTAACATAACATCCAAAGCACAGATAACGCTCATCAGAAAGAAACACGCATAAAAATCACATCTAAAAGGAATTCAGTGCAACAAAGCATAGCCGTGGACAAACGTGCACTGACCCAATGTGCGTAAACCACTGACACATAAAACATAATTTATGCTTACCTGATAAATTCCTTTCTCCTGTAGTGTAGTCAGTCCACGGGTCATCCATTACTTATGGGATTATATCTCCTCCCTATCAGGAAGTGCAAGAGGATCACCCAAGCAGAGCTGCTATATAGCTCCTCCCCTCTACGTCATACCCAGTCATTCGACCAAAACCAAACGAGAAAGGAGAAACTATAGGGTGCAGTGGTGACTGGAGTTTAATTTAAAATTTAGACCTGCCGTAAAAACAGGGCGGGCCGTGGACTGACTACACTACAGGAGAAAGGAATTTATCAGGTAAGCATAAATTATGTTTTCTCCTGTTAAGTGTAGTCAGTCCACGGGTCATCCATTACTTATGGGATACCAATACCAAAGCTAAAAGTACACGGATGACGGGAGGGACAGGCAGGACCTCTACACGGAAGGAACCACTGCCTGAAGAACCTTTCTCCCAAAAACAGCCTCCGAAGAAGCAAAAGTGTCAAATTTGTAAAATTTGGAAAAAGTGTGAAGTGAAGACCAAGTTGCAGCCTTGCAAATCTGTTCAACAGAGGCCTCATTTTTAAAGGCCCAAGTGGAAGCCACAGCTCTGGTAGAATGAGCTGTAATTCTTTCAGGAGGCTGCTGTCCAGCAGTCTCATAGGCTAAATGTATTATGCTACGAAGCCAGAAAGAGAGGTAGCCGAAGCCTTTTGACCTCTCCTTTGTCCAGAATAAACGACAAACAGGGAAGAAGTTTTTCGAAAATCTTTAGTTGCCTGCAAATAAAATTTCAGGGCACGGACGACGTCCAGTCGTTCCTTCTTTGAGGAAGGGTTAGGGCACAATGAAGGAACAACAATCTCTTGATTGATATTCCTGTTGGTGACTACCTTAGGTAAGAACCCAGGTTTAGTACGCAGAACTACCTTGTCTGAATGAAAAATCAGATAAGGGGAATCACAATGTAAGGCTGATAACTCAGAGACTCTTCGAGCCGAGGAAATAGCCATTAGGAATAGAACTTTCCAAGATAACAGCTTGATATCAATGGAATGAAGGGGTTCAAACGGAACACCCTGTAAAACATTAAGAACTAAGTTTAAGCTCCATGGCGGAGCAACAGTTTTAAACACAGGCTTAATCCTGGCCAAAGCCTGAACGTCTGGAACTTCAGACAGACGCTTGTGCAAAAGAATGGACAGAGCTGAAATTTGTCCCTTTAACGAACTAGCAGATAAACCCTTTTCTAAGCCTTCTTGTAGAAAAGACAATATCCTAGGAATCCTAACCTTACTCCATGAGTAACTCTTGGATTCGCACCAATGTAAGTATTTACGCCATATTTTATGGTAAATTTTCCTGGTAACAGGTTTCCTAGCCTGTATTAAGGTATCAATCACTGACTCCGAGAATCCACGCTTTGATAGAATCAGGCGTTCAATCTCCATGCAGTCAGCCTCAGAGAAATTAGATTTGGATGTTTGAAAGGACCCTGAACCAGAAGGTCCTGTCTCAGAGGCAGAGACCTTGGTGGACAGGACGACATGTCCACTAGATCTGCATACCAGGTCCTGCGTGGCCACGCAGGCGCTATTAGAATCACCGATGCTCTCTCCTGCTTGATCCTGGCAATCAGACGAGGAAGTATCGGGAAGGGTGGAAACACATAAGCCATGTTGAAGACCCAAGGTGCTGTCAGAGCATCTATCAGAAACGCTTCCGGGTCCCTGGATCTTGATCCGTAACAAGGAAGCTTGGCGTTCTGGCGAGACGCCATGAGATCCAGATCTGGTTTGCCCCAACGCCGAAGCAGTTGTGCAAATACCTCCGGGTGAAGTTCCCACTCCCCCGGATGAAAGGTCTGGCGACTTAGGAAATCCGCCTCCCAGTTCTCCACGCCTGGGATGTGGATCGCTGACAGGTGGCAAGAGTGAGACTCTGCCCAGCGAATTATCTTTGAGACTTCCATCATCGCTAGGGAACTCCTTGTCCCTCCCTGATGGTTGATGTAAGCCACAGTCGTGATGTTGTCCGACTGGAACCTGATGAACCTCAGAGTTGCTAGCTGAGGCCAAGCCAGAAGAGCATTGAGAACTGCTCTCAATTCCAGAATGTTTATTGGAAGGAGACTCTCCTCCTGAGTCCATGATCCCTGAGCCTTCAGGGAATTCCAGACAGCGCCCCAACCTAGTAGGCTGGCGTCTGTTGTTACAATTGTCCAGTCTGGCCTGCTGAAGGGCATTCCCCTGGACAGATGTGGCCGAGAAAGCCACCATAGAAGAGAATCTCTGGTCTCTTGATCCAGATTCAGCATAGGGGACAAATCTGAGTAATCCCCATTCCACTGACTTAGCATGCACAATTGTAGTGGTCTGAGATGCAGGCGTGCAAAAGGTACTATGTCAATTGCCGCTACCATTAAACCGATTACCTCCATGCATTGAGCCACTGACGGGTGTTGAATGGAATGAAGGACACGGCAAGCATTTAGAAGTTTTGTTAACCTGTCTTCTGTCAGGTAAATTTTCATTTCTACAGAATCTATAAGAGTCCCCAAGAAAGGAACTCTTGTGAGTGGCCTTAGAGAACTCTTTTCTACGTTCACCTTCCACCCATGCGACCTTAGAAATGCCAGAACCAACTCTGTATGAGACTTGGCAGTCTGGAAACTTGACGCTTGTATCAGAATGTCGTCTAGGTACGGAGCTACCGAAATTCCTCGCGGTCTTAGTACCGCCAGAAGAGAGCCCAGAACCTTTGTAAAGATTCTTGGAGCCGTGGCTAACCCGAAGGGAAGAGCTACAAACTGGTAATGCCTGTCTAGGAAGGCAAACCTTAGGTACCGATAATGATCCTTGTGAATCGGTATGTGGAGGTAGGCATCCTTTAAATCCACTGTGGTCATGTATTGACCCCTTTGGATCATAGGCAAGATTGTCCGAATAGTCTCCATTTTGAACGATGGAACTCTTAGGAATTTGTTTAGGATCTTTAAGTCCAAAATTGGTCTGAAGGTTCCCTCTTTCTTGGGAACCACAAACAGATTTGAGTAAAACCCTTGTCCGTGTTCCGACCGCGGAACTGGATGGATCACTCCCATTAGTAAAAGGTCTTGTACACAGCGTAGAAACGCTTTTCTCTTTAGCTGGTTTGTTGACAGCCTTGAAAGATGAAATCTCCCTTTTGGAGGAGAAGCTTTGAAGTCCAGAAGATATCCCTGAGATATGATCTCTAAAGCCCAGGGATCCTGGACATCTCTTGCCCAAGCCTGGGCGAAGAGAGAAAGTCTGCCCCCCACTAGATCCGTTTCCGGATCGGGGGCCCTCACTTCATGCTGTCTTAGGGGCAGCAGCAGGCTTTCTGGCCTGCTTGCCCTTGTTCCAGGACTGGTTAGGTTTCCAGCCCTGTCTGTAGCGAGCAACAGTTCCTTCCTGCTTTGGGGCTGAGGAAGTTGATGCTGTTCCTGCCTTGAAGTTACGAAAGGCACGAAAATTCGACTGTCTAGCACTTGGTTTGGCTCTGTCTTGAGGCAGGGCATGACCCTTACCCCCAGTAATGTCAGCGATAATTTCTTTCAAACCGGGCCCGAATAATGTCTGCCCTTTGAAAGGTATGTTAAGCAATTTAGATTTAGAGGTTACATCGGCTGACCAAGATTTAAGCCACAGCGCTCTGCGCGCTTGAATGGCGAATCCTGAATTCTTAGCCGTAAGTTTAAGTGTACTACGGCATCGGAAATAAATGAATTGGCTAGCTTAAGTACTCTAAGCTTGTCTGTAATTTCATCCAATGTAACTGAGTTAATGTTCTCTTCCAGAGACTCAAACCAGAATGCCGCCGCAGCCGTGACAGGCGCAATGCATGCAAGGGGTTGTAATATAAAACCTTGTTGAACAAACATTTTCTTAAGGTAACCCTCTAACTTTTTATCCATTGGATCTGAAAAAGCACAGCTATCCTCCACCGGGATAGTGGTGCGCTTAGCCAGAGTAGAAACTGCTCCCTCCACCTTAGGGACCGTCTGCCATAAGTCCCGTGTGGTGGCGTCTATTGGAAACATTTTTCTAAATATAGGAGGGGGTGAAAAAGGCACACCGGGTCTATCCCACTCCTTGTTAATAATTTCTGTAAGCCTCTTAAGTATAGGAAAAACATCAGTACACACCGGTACCGCATAGTATCTATCCAGCCTACACATTTTCTCTGGAATTTCAACCGTGTTACAATCATTCAGAGCGGCTAATACCTCCCCTAGCAATACACGGAGGTTTTCAAGCTAAAATTTAAAATTTGAAATGTCTGAGTCCAGTTTACTTGGATCAGATCCGTCACCCACAGAATGAAGCTCGCCGTCCTCATGTTCTGCATATTGTGACGCAGTATCAGACATGGCTCTAATATTATCAGCGCACTCTGTTCTCACCCCAGAGTGGTCGCGTTTACCCCTAATTTCTGGCAATTTAGATAATACTTCAGTCATAACATTAGCCATGTCTTGCAAAGCGATTTGTATGGGCCGCCTTGATGTACTTGACGCCACAATATCATGCACCTCCCGAGCGGGAGACGCAGGTACTGACAAGTGAGGAGAGTTAGTCGGCATAACTTCCCCCTCGTTGTCTGGTGAAATTTTCTTTACATGTACACTTTTATTTAAAGTAGCATCAATGCAATTAGTACACAAATTTCTATTGGGCTCCACATTGGCCTTTAAACATATTGCACAAAGAGTTTCCTCTGTGTCAGACATGTTTAACAGACTAGCAATGAAACTAGCAAGCTTGGAAAAAACTTTTGAAATAAATTTTCAAGCAATATAAAAAACGTTACTGTGCCTTTAAGAAACACTAATAAACTGTCACAGTAGAATTACAATGAACCAAATTTGTTATAGCAACCAAATTTTCACAATAAATGCAATAAGTTAGCAAAGGATTGCACCCACCAGCAAATGGATGATTAACCCCTTAATACCCAAAAACGGATAACAGATATAAAAAATGTTTTATCACAGTCAAAAAGCACAGTCTCACAGGTCTGCTGTGAGTGATTACCTCCCTCAAAACTAGTTTTGGAGACCCCTGGGCTCTGTAGAGACGTCCTGGATCATGGAGGAAGGAATAGGAAGACTGTGAGTGAATTCTTACTGCGCAAGAAAGCGCCAAAATAGGCCCCTCCCACTCATATTATAGCAGTGGGGAAGCTCAGCAAACTGAAAGTATTCATAAATAACGACAGCCATGTGGAAAAATAATGCCCAAAATTTTTTTATCACCAAGTACCTCAGAGAAAAACGATTAACATGCCAGTAAAAACGTTTTAAAATAAAATGATGAAATGATACTAATAAGCCTGCTGCTAGTCGCTTACACTGCAGTGGGGGCTCAAGTATAAGTTAAATGTACACAGTATTTTCTTAGTGAAGTTCCATTCCCCAGAAATACCACAGTGTAACATACATACATATCAGCCTGATACCAGTCGCTATTACTGCATTTAAGGCTGCACTTACATTATATGGGTATTAGCAGTATTTTCTCAGTCAATTCCATTCCTTAGAAAATAATATACTGCAACATACCTCCTTGCAGGTGAACCCTGCCCGCTGTCCCCTGATCTGAAGTTACCTCTCTCCTCAGAATGGCCGAGAACAGCAAATAGATCTTAGTTACGACCGCTAAGATCATACATAAAACTCAGGTAGATTCTTCTTCTAATGCTGCCTGAGAAAAAACAACACACTCCGGTGCTGTTTAAAATAACAAACTTTTGATTGAAGATATAAAAACTAATTTTAATAACCACAGTCCTCTCACACGTCCTATCTATTAGTTAGGTGCAAGAGAATGACTGGGTATGACGTAGAGGGGAGGAGCTATATAGCAGCTCTGCTTGGGTGATCCTCTTGCACTTCCTGTTAGGGATGAGATATAATCCCATAAGTAATGGATGACCCGTGGACTGACTACACTTAACAGGAGAAAAGAACAATAGAAAGGCTAAAGGGATGTGCGGTAACCTGACGACCATTAACCAAGCGAAGTGAAGGGCTTACAGTAAAGGGCTTACTGTGAATCCATATACTAGATCCTTCTTAAATTCCAAACATGACAGCTTATGCAGAAGACATTTAAATACTTAGGGAAGCAGATGTAAACTCATGCCCGTCAAGAAGGGCAGTAGACTAACCAGGCTTACATGCCCAAAAATGTATAACATTCTCCTGGCTAAACCACCAGGAAAGGAAAAAAAAGTAATAAACTTTGTCTTGGCCACACTGTGATGTGGTGGAAGGAGTGAGGGAAGTCATATTAATGCTGTAAATGAGGAACTAGTTGTGTTTCTTTTACTATCCATTACCCCCTAAGGGGGAGGGATCCATCAATGGTGATGTCCAAGATATGTGCAAACATAGAAGCCTTTTTGTAAGTTTACTGTTCTCTCTCTCTATCCTTCTTGGTCTTGTTATGGATTTTTTTTTTTTTTTGAAGTAGTAAAGAAACGGCTATGCTTATTCTGCCCCTGCTATGTTATATAATCTTAATCTGTTAATTATTTTTATTTGTATAATTTATAAATAAAAGTGCTATTTACATGACCAAAAATAATCATGGTCATTTTCTAAGAATGGTTTTAGGAAAAGGCATTTATCTAAAAAGGCACTTAAAGGACCATTGAACTAGGCATTTCATCAGGGCTGGACTGAGAAACCAGACCGGCCCTGGAAATGTTAGAAGACCAGCCCCCCATCCCCCCTACCTTGCCTATGGCCAATTTTCCTCTGCAACAGCCCCCCCATCTTCATTAGGAGCAGTCTTTGGCAGTCATTTTTTTTGCCACCAGAGGCCACCACGCCCTTGTCAGCAGCAGTAGTGCACTGGTCTGTGTCATGATCCCTATTACCGATGCCTGCCTTCCCACGTGGCCTCCGCTCCAACAAGGCCCCCTCCTGACCTTGTCACGTGCAACTGTGTGTGAAGTTCTAGCCGTCCTGCCCCTGTCCTATTCCCATGCCTCACAAACTGCCTCTATTGGTGTGTAAGCGGCCGTCGCACTGCCTCATCCCCTATGTAAGCTAAGCACTGTAGGCTACGGTGGCCTCTCCGCTCACATGCCTGAATAAGTGGCTGAGCCTGTCAGTCTGTTTGCTGCTTACTGGCAGCTCTGCTGCTGCGCTCCCTCACAACTGTGCTTTGCTGCCCTCCACACACTGCAGCTGCCCCTGCCAGCCCACAGACTGCTGGCCCACCAGGATTTTTCCTGGTATCCCGGTGGCCAAATCCGGCCCTGCATTTAATTTACACATAAAATGTTTCATTATTCATTATTTATTTTTGTTTAAAATATATCTGAATATTGTACTTGTCCTACTTTCTCCCAGGGAGGCTTGGGTTAATACCTTTAAGTAATTTATCTGTGAGCTTTTGTTTAACCGCTCCTCCCTCATTCTCTATACTCATTTGCTCTTTTAAGGTAAATTATCAGTTTTGCATCAACATCAAGCATTCTTTGCAATAGCAGTTGGCATACAAGGCAGTTTAGGGGTGAATATTATATTATTGTGTATATGTATATATTTACTATCAGATAGAAGTTAGAAAGAAATTATCTGTTAAATTAATTATTATGAACTAACCTGAATAAGTGCTAAATCCCCTTAAAGGAACAGAAAAGGGCAGGCTAACCCAGTCTCTTTCCTTAACTGCACATGTGCAAATCGAGTTCTATATGCATATTAGTTTGTGATTGGTTAAGCAAGGGTTCTTTTGTTCTAGGGACATAAAAATCAATGAAAAGAAAAAAAAAACAACTAAATAATATGCTCATTTGACAAAATAAAAGCTGATTTTTTCATTGCAAAATTATTCTCATATATGAAGGTATCATGGAGCTAAAAAAAATCAAATGGAAACAGATTATTATTATTATAGTATTTTAATATCATATATAAAGTGAGGAATTTTTACAAAATATGTGGTTTGAAAACTTCCATTTATTCCTTGCACTATGATGAAACAATTTACAAAATATTATAGTTTTAGGATTATTATGAAACTATTTTAAACACGTTGAAGATAACATTTTTCTTTCCCAACACCAACATAAGCAAGAACATTAACTGCTAGCCCGTGTGTGCAATAATTGAGCTATTCTCTAGTGCTTCTATTTGACAAGGGTAAAAAGGTTGATTCAATCTTCATTTTCCTCATCTTGACTTCTTGGCACAAAAGGCAAAGTTGTTTGTCCTCGTTCAGGATCTTGCATTCGAAGAATTCGGATCAGGTTACTGGATGGAAGAGAGCTGCAGAGGCAGACAGAATGTTAAGCCTTGCTTTAGCAAACACAATGCAACATCATACTGTTAAAAGTAATAATTTCAAGGTTGAAAGTCTAGATGTCTATCAAAAGAGTAATAGTTCACAATGTGATATATTTCTACCAGACCATTCAAATAGCTACTATAAAACAAACAAACAAACAAAACAACTTAATTTCTTTCATGGTTCTGAGAGTCTACGAGTCATCACGTGTTGTAAAAGACACCCCAATACATCAGAGATTTAAATCCTTCCCTCTTCCCATGATCCTCATTCATACATATAGCCAAGCAGATGAGGGGAAAAAAAGAGAAAAGCAATTCATAAAGCGGGGTAAAGAAGTGCAAACAAGTACTGCTGCCACCTGAACAAAAAGGAAGTGCAGGGTCATGGAATCAATACAAGTAAAACACAAAGCAAATGGTTCTCAGTGCAATTCTTAAAGATACTGTGCTTCCTTTTAAATTATTGATCCAGAGAAAAGATCAAAACAAAGAAACAGCTATTTTGACAACAAAAAGGAAGCGCTGGTAAAACCCCCCATAAATTATGCTTACCTAAAAAACATAATTTATGCTTACCTGATAAATTCCTTTCTCCTGTAGTGTAGTCAGTCCACGGGTCATCCATTACTTATGGGATATTAACTCCTCCCTAACAGGAAGTGCAAGAGGATCACCCAAGCAGAGCTGCTATATAGCTCCTCCCCTCTACGTCAAACCCAGTCATTCGACCGAAAACCAAACGAGAAAGGAGAAACTATAGGGTGCAGTGGTGACTGGAGTATAATTTAAAATTTAGACCTGCCATAAAAAACAGGGCGGGCCGTGGACTGACAACACTACAGGAGAAAGGAATTTATCAGGTAAGCATAAATTATGTTTTCTCCTGTTAAGTGTAGTCAGTCCACGGGTCATCCATTACTTATGGGATACCAATACCAAAGCTAAAGTACACGGATGACGGGAGGGACAGGCAGGATCTTTATACGGAAGGAACCCCTGCCTGAAGAACCTTTCTCCCAAAAACAGCCTCCGAAGAAGCAAAAGTGTCAAATTTGTAAAATTTGGAAAAAGTATGAAGAGAAGACCAAGTTGCAGCCTTGCAAATCTGTTCAACAGAGGCCTCATTCTTAAAGGCCCAAGTGGAAGCCACAGCTCTAGTAGAATGAGCTGTAATCCTTTCAGGAGGTTGCTGTCCAGCAGTCTCATAGGCTAAACGTATTATGCTACGAAGCCAAAAAGAGAGAGAGGTAGCAGATGCTTTTTGACCTCTCCTCTGTCCAGAATAAACGACAAACAGGGAAGAAGTTTGGCGAAAATCTTTAGTTGCCCGTAAATAAAATTTCAGGGCACGGACTACGTCTAGATTGTGCAGAAGTCGTTCCTTCTTTGAAGAAGGGTTAGGGCACAATGATGGAACAACAATCTCTTGATTGATATTCTTGTTAGTGACTACCTTAGGTAAGAACCCAGGTTTAGTACGCAGAACTACCTTATCTGAATGAAAAATCAGATAAGGAGAATCACAATGTAAGGCTGATAACTCAGACTCTACGAGCCGAGGAAATAGCCATTAAAAACAGAACTTTCCAAGATAACAGCTTGATATCAATGGAATGAAGAGGTTCAAACGGAACACCCTGTAAAACGTTAAGAACTAAGTTTAAGCTCCACGGTGGAGCTACAGTCTTAAACACAGGCTTAATCCTAGCCAAAGCCTGACAAAAAGCCTGAACGTCTGGAACTTCTGACAGACGTTTGTGTAAAAGGATGGACAGAGCTGAGATCTGTCCCTTTAAAGAACTTGCAGATAAACCCTTTTCTAAACCTTCTTGTAGAAAAGACAATATCCTAGGAATCCTAACCTTACTCCATGAGTAACTCTTGGATTCGCACCAGTGTAAGTATTTACGCCATATCTTATGGTAAAATTTCCTGGTAACAGGTTTCCTAGCCTGTATTAAGGTATCAATTACTGACTCCGAAAATCCACGCTTTGATAAAATCAAGCGTTCAATTTCCATGCAGTCAGCTTCAGAGAAATTAGATTTTGATGTTTGAAAGTATCCTGAATTAGAAGGTCCTGTCTCAGAGGCAGAGACCAAGGTGGACAGGATGACATGTCCACTAGATCTGCATACCAGGTCCTGCGTGGCCACGCAGGCGCTATTAGAATCACCGATGCTTTCTCCTGTTTGATCCTGGCAATCAAACGAGGAAGCATCGGGAAGGGTGGAAACACATAAGCCATCCTGAAGGTCCAAGGTGCTGTCAAAGCATCTATCAGGACCGCTCCCGGGTCCCTGGACCTGGACCCGTAACAAGGAAGCTTGGCGTTCTGGCGAGACGCCATGAGATCCATATCTGGTTTGCCCCAACGTCGAAGTATTCGGGCAAAGACCTCCGGATGAAGTTCCCACTCCCCCGGAAGAAAAGTCTGGCGACTTAGGAAATCCGCCTCCCAGTTCTCCACGCCTGGGATGTGGATCGCTGACAGGTGGCAAGAGAGACTCTGCCCAGCGAATTATCTTTGATACTTCCATCATCGCTAGGGAACTCCTTGTCCCTCCCTGATGGTTGATGTAAGCCACAGTCGTGATGTTGTCCGACTGAAACCTGATGAACCTCAGAGTTGCTAACTGAGGCCAAGCCAGAAGGGCATTGAGAACTGCTCTCAATTCCAGAATGTTTATTGGAAGGAGACTCTCCTCCTGAGTCCATGATCCCTGAGCCTTCAGGGAATTCCAGACAGCGCCCCAACCTAGTAGGCTGGCGTCTGTTGTTACAATTGTCCAGTCTGGCCTGCTGAAGGGCATCCCCCTGGACAGATGTGGCCGAGAAAGCCACCATAGAAGAGAATCTCTGGTCTCTTGATCCAGATTCAGCATAGGGGACAAATCTGAGTAATCCCCATTCCACTGACTTAGCATGCACAATTGCAGCGGTCTGAGATGTAGGCGTGCAAAAGGTACTATGTCCATTGCCGCTACCATTAAGCCGATTACCTCCATGCATTGAGCCACTGACGGGTGTCGAATGGAATGAAGGACACGGCAGGCATTTAGAAGTTTTGTTAACCTGTCCTCTGTCAGGTAAATTTTCATTTCTACAGAATCTATAAGAGTCCCCAAGAAGGGAACTCTTGTGAGTGGTAAGAGAGAACTCTTCTCTTCGTTCACTTTCCACCCATGCGACCTTAGAAATGCCAGTACTAACTCTGTATGAGACTTGGCAGTTTGGAAGCTTGACGCTTGTATCAGAATGTCGTCTAGGTACGGAGCTACCGATATTCCTCGCGGTCTTAGTACCGCCAGAAGAGAGCCCAGAACCTTTGTAAAGATTCTTGGAGCCGTAGCCAACCCGAAGGGAAGAGCTACAAACTGGTAATGCCTGTCTAGGAAGGCAAACCTTAGATACCGGTAATGTTCCTTGTGAATCGGTATGTGAAGGTAGGCATCCTTTAAATCCACTGTGGTCATGTACTGACCTCTTTGGATCATGGGTAAGATTGTCCGAATAGTTTCCATTTTGAACGATGGAACTCTTAGGAATTTGTTTAGGATCTTTAAATCCAATATTGGTCTGAAGGTTCCCTCTTTTTTGGGAACCACAAACAGATTTGAGTAAAACCCTTGTCCGTGTTCCGACCGCGGAACTGGGTGGATCACTCCCATTAGTAAGAGGTCTTGTACACAGCATAGAAACGCCTCTTTCTTTATCTGGTTTGTTGACAACCTTGAAAGATGAAATCTCCCTTGTGGAGGAGAAGCTTTGAAGTCCAGAAGATATCCCTGAGATATGATCTCCAACGCCCAGGGATCCTGGACATCTCTTGCCCAAGCCTGGGCGAAGAGAGAGAGTCTGCCCCCCACTAGATCCGTTTCCGGATCGGGGGCCCTCACTTCATGCTGTCTTAGGGGCAGCAGCAGGTTTTCTGGCCTGCTTGCCCTTGTTCCAGGTCTGGTTAGGTTTCCAGCCTTGTCTGTAGCGAGCAACAGTTCCTTCCTGTCTTGGAGCGGAGGAAGTAGATGCTGCTCCTGCCTTGAAGTTACGAAAGGCACGAAAATTAGACTGTCTAGCCCTTGGTTTGGCTCTGTCTTGAGGCAGGGCATGGCCTTTACCTCCCGTAATATCAGCGATAATTTCTTTCAAACCGGGCCCGAATAATGTCTGCCCCTTGAAAGGTATGTTAAGCAATTTAGATTTAGAAGTTACATCAGCTGACCAGGATTTTAGCCACAGCGCTCTGCGCGCCTGAATGGCGAATCCGGAATTCTTAGCCGTAAGTTTAGTTAAATGTACTACGGCATCAGAAATAAATGAATTAGCTAGCTTAAGGGTTTTAAGCTTGTGTGTAATCTCATCTAATGGAGCTGAGTCAAGGGTCTCTTCCAGAGACTCAAACCAAAATGCTGCCGCAGCCGTGACAGGCGCAATGCATGCAAGGGGTTGCAATATGAAACCTTGTTGAACAAACATTTTCTTAAGGTAACCCTCTAACTTTTTATCCATTGGATCTGAAAAGGCACAGCTATCCTCCACCGGGATAGTGGTACGCTTAGCTAAAGTAGAAACTGTTCCCTCCACCTTAGGGACCGTTTGCCATAAGTCCCGTGTGGTGGCGTCTATTGGAAACATTTTTCTGAATATAGGAGGGGGTGAGAAAGGCACACCGGGTCTATCCCACTCCTTAGTAACAATTTCAGTAAGTCTCTTAGGTATAGGAAAAACGTCAGTACTCGTCGGTACCGCAAAATATTTATCCAACCTACACATTTTCTCTGGGATTGCAACTGTGTTACAATCATTCAGAGCCGCTAACACCTCCCCTAGTAATACACGGAGGTTTTCCAGCTTAAACTTAAAATTTGAAATGTCTGAATCCAGTTTATTTGGATCAGATCCGTCACCCGCAGAATGAAGCTCTCCGTCCTCATGTTCTGCAAATTGTGACGCAGTATCAGACATGGCCCTAGCATTATCAGCGCACTCTGTTCTCACCCCAGAGTGATCTCGTTTACCCCTAAGTTCTGGCAATTTAGACAAAACTTCAGTCATAACATTAGCCATGTCTTGTAAAGTGATTTGTAATGGCCGCCCTGATGTACTTGGCGTTACAATATCACGCACCTCCTGAGCGGGAGATGCAGGTACTGACACGTGAGGCAAGTTAGTCGGCATAACTTCCCCCTCGTTGTCTGGTGAATGTTGCTTAACATGTACAGATTGGCTTTTATTTAAAGTAGCATCAATGCAATTAGTACATAAATTTCTATTGGGCTCCACCTTGGCTTTTGAACATATTGCACAAAGAGATTCCTCTGTGTCAGACATGTTTAAACAAACTAGCAATTAGACTAGCAAGCTTGGAAATACTTTTCAACTGAATTTACAAGCAATATGCAAAACGTTACTGTGCCTTTAAGAAGCACACAAAAAAACTGTCACTTTGATATAACAATGAACCGGTTTAGTTACAGCAATCAATTTTTCATATGAAATGCATTAATTTAGCAAAGGATAGCACCCATCAGCAAATGGATTATTAACCCCTTAATACCAAAAACGATTGACAAATAAATACGTTTTTTATCACAGTCAAAGCACAGTCTCACAGGTCTGCTGTGAGTGATTACCTCCCTCAAACTAGTTTTGGAGACCCCTGAGCTCTGTAGAGACGTCCTGGATCATGCAGGGAGAATAAGGAAGACTGTGACTGAATTTTTAATGCGTAGTAAAAGCGCCAAAAATAGGCCCCTCCCACTCTTAATACAGCAGTGGGGAAGCTCAGTAACTGATTTTATGCAAAATAAACGACAGCCAAGTGGAAATTAATGCCCATAAATTTTCACCAAGTACCTCAGAGAAAAAAAAAAACGATTAACCTGACAGTAAACGTTTTAAATATATGAATAAGAATAAAAGCCTGTTGCTAGTCGCTATCACTGCAGAGAGGCTAGAGTTATATGTAAACAGTATTTTCTTAGTGAAGTGCCATTCCCCAGAAATACTTTGGTGCCAACATACATACATAACAGCCTGATACCAGTTACTACTACTGCATTTAAGGCTGTACTTACATTATATCGGTATTAGCAGTATTTTCTCAGTCAATTCCATTCCTTAGAAAATAATATACTGCAACATACCTCTTTGCAGGTGAACCCTGCCCGCTGTCCCCTGATCTGAAGTTACCTCGCTCCTCAGAATGGCCGAGAACAGCAAATGGATCTTAGTTACGTCCGCTAAGATCATACACAAACTCAGGTAGATTCTTCTTCTAATACTGCCTGAGAAGAAATAACACACTCCGGTGCTGTTTAAAATAACAAACTTTTGATTGAAGTAATAAAAAAAAAACTAAATTTAATAACCACACTCCTCTCACACATCCTATCTATTAGTTAGGTGCAAGAGAATGACTGGGTGTGACGTAGAGGGGAGGAGCTATATAGCAGCTCTGCTTGGGTGATCCTCTTGCACTTCCTGTTAGGGAGGAGTTAATATCCCATAAGTAATGGATGACCCGTGGACTGACTACACTTAACAGGAGAAATTTCATTTCCATTGTTACGAGGAGAGTCCACGGCTTCATTCATTACTTGTGGGAAATACAGAATCTGGCCACCAGGAGGAGGCAAAGACACCCAAGCCAAAGGCTTAAATACCTCCCCTCATCCCCCCAATCATTCTGCCGAGGGAACAAGGAACAGTAGGAGAAATATCAGGATATAAAAGGTGCCAGAAGAAAAAACAAAAGAAATTTAGGTCCGCCCAACGGAGAAACGGGCGGGAGCCGTGGACTCTCCTCGTAACGATGGAAATGAAATTATCAGATAAGCATAATTTATGTTTTCCATCTAATATGAGGAGAGTCCACGGCTTCATTCATTACTTAATACCCAAGCTCTAGAGGACACTGAATGAAAAACGGGAGGGTAAAAAGAAGGCGGACCCTATTCTGAGGGCACCACAGCCTGCAAAACCTTTCTCCCAAAAGCTGCTTCAGCCGAAGCAAAAACGTCAAATTTGTAAAATGTTGTAAAAGTATGTAAGGAGGACCAGGTAGCTGCCTTACAAATCTGCTCTATAGAGGCCTCATTCTTAAAGGCCCAAGAAGTCGTCACAGCTCTAGATGAATGAGCCGTAATCCTCTGAGGCGGCTTATATCCCGCTGTCTCATAAGCCGAATGAATCATGCTCCTCAGGCAAAAGGATAGGGAAGTAGAAGAAGCCTTCTGCCCCTTGCGCTTCCCCGAATAGACAACAAACAAATTTGAAGTTTGTCTGAAATCCTTCGTAGCTTGAAGATAGAATTTCAAGGCTCGAACCACATCCAAGTTATGAAGTAATTGTTCCTTTGAAGAAAAAGGTTTAGGACACAAGGAAGGAACCACAATTTCCTGATTAATGTTGTGATCAGACACAACCTTAGGGAGAAATCTCAGTCCAGTGCAAAGGACAGCCTTATCTGCATGGAATACCAGGTAAGGAGGCTCACATTGCAAGGCCGTCAGAAAAAGAACCTTCCAAGACAGAGTCTTAATGTCAACGAGAATGCATAGGCTCGAACGGAGGCTCCTGAAAAACCTTCAGAACCAAATTTAAACTCCAAGGAGGAGCAGAATGTTGAAACACAGGCCTGATCATGGACAGAGCCTGAACAAAAGACTGAATATCAGGGATCTCAGCAAGCTTCTTGTGTAACAGCACAGATAGAGCCAAAATCTGTCTCCTTAAAGAACTGGCGGCAAGTCCTTTCTCCAGACCGTCCTGGAGGAAGGAAAGAATACTGGATGCCCTGACCTTATGCCAGGAATATCCATGAGATTCACACAAGAGTAAGTAGGTCCTCCACACATTATGATAGATGCGACGGGTGACCGGCTTTTTGGCTTAAATGAGAGTATCAATCACCCTCTCAGAAAAACCTCTTCTGGCTAAGACAAAGCGTTCAATCTCCACGCAGTCAGCCTCAGACTCTAGGACGTGTTTCCAAGGTTACCCTCCTTTTTCATGGAAGCTTGAAAAAGGAGGGTAACCTTGGAAACACGTTGCTCAAATCACCTACCTTGTAAACTTTGTCCAGAAGGAGCACCTGTAATAGCAGGTGTACGAAAGGGAGCTGTAACGGTCTGTGTCAGAGGCGGGAGTAACACTGTGTGCAGTACGCTAGACAGTCGTTTGAAAGCGACCCCAGGATTTCCTCAAGGTTGCAGAAAATAACACACTGGGTATTGGAGAAATTAGCCATCAGTGTTTTTTGAGAGAGTTCAGAAGCCGAAACGATATTACCTGGTGTAAGTACCTATATACACCATTTTGATATATCTTTTACCGCCTGTAACGAGACCTTTCATGTCTCCTTTGCTTTCAGACAAACATCAGCTCTGGAAGCACTAAACATTTGAACTTTTATATTATGGACTTTATTTAGAAGATTGTGCTTTTAAGAGTTGCTTTATGTGTGTGCCCTTTTTTTATGTATTTTGGTTTGATATATTTTTATAAACTTTTACTAATTATTTGCTTCTTTTAATTAAAAATTTTGATTATTTTTGTACGAATGTGTGGATTACAAATCTAGCAATGAAACTGTGTTGCATAAATTTTATATTTTGTTTTATGCATACAGCATTATTAAAGGGACAGTCAACACCAGAATTTCTGTTGTTTAAAAAGAAAGATACTCCCTTTATTACCCATTCCCCAGTTTTGCATAACCAACACAGTTATAATAATACGTTTTACTTCTGTAATTACCTTGTATCTAAGCTTCTGCTGACTGCCCCCTTATTTCAGTTCTTTTGACAGACTTGCATTTTAGCCAATCAGTGCTCACTCCTAGGTCACTTCACGTGCATGAGCTCAGTTATTTATATAAAACACATGAACTAATGCCCTCTAGTTGTCAAAATGCATTCAAATTAGAGGCAGTCTTCAAGGTCTACGAAATTAGTATATTAACCTCCTAGGTTTAGCTTTTAACTAAGAATAACAAAAGAACAAAGCAAAATTAGTGCTAAAAGTAAATTGGGAAGTTGTTTAAAATCACATGCCCGATTTAAATCATGAAAGTTTTTTTGGACTTGACTGTCCCTTTAATTTAAATTTGTGTTACTATGTTTTTAATAGTTTATAGAAAGTTATTGGCTAGCAGGTTTAAGATAGAGGGATTTTTCTAAGTTTGAACTACCACCTATATTTTTTACCAGCTTCCTTTTTGTTGTCACAATAGCTGTTTCTTTGTCATGGAATCAATACCCAATATCCACGAGAACACATTGAATAGGGGTGGACAAACGGCAAAGGCAGGATGTTACTATTCAGGCACTAAGGCTCGAGAACTTACCTGCCAAAAGCAGCCTCAGAAGCATACGCATCAGAGTGATAAAAGGTGTGCAACGAAGACCAAGTAGCTGCCTTGCAATTCTAATCAATAGAAGCCGTTACAAAAGGCCCAAGAAGTAGCAACTGCTCTAGTGGAATGAGCAGTAATGCGTTTAGGGGGAGTTTTCCTCTTGCAAATTAAGACTTTAAGCCAAGCTGCTAAAGCAACATTCGTAGCTTTCTGACTAAGAAGACAAAGAATGTCTAACATATTTTGTGGCTTCCACATAATATTTGAGAGCTCTAACACCCAAGTTGTAGAGAAGATGCTCATTAAAGCTGGGCAAAAAGGAGCAACTACAATTTCCTGATTGATAATATCTGTAGATAGCACCTTAGGAAGAAAAGAACAGCTAGAGTAAATAACAGTCTAACCCTTATGAAAAAAAGAAAAGAAAAAAGGAGGTATGCATGACAAAGCTGAAAGCTCAGATACCCATGTAGCTGAAGACAAAGCTAGAAGAAAAAGATCCTTCCAGGATAAAAACTATAGTTTGAAGAACCCTCAAAAACAGATCAAGATTCCAAGGAAGATAAACTGGATGAAAAACTAAATTTATGCTTACCTGATAAATTGATTTCTTCTATTGTAAGACGAGTCCACGGATTCATCCTTTACTTGTGGGATATTATCCTTCCCTACAGGAAGTGGCAAAGAGCACCACAGCAGAGCTGTCTATATAGCTCTTCCCTTAGCTCCACCCCCAGTCATTCGAACGAAGGTACAGGAAGAAAAAGGAGAAACTACAAGGTGCAGAAGTGACTGAGTTTAAATCAAAAAAATATAATCTGTCTTAAAATGACAGGGCGAGCCGTGGACTCGTCTTACCATAGAAGAAATCAATTTATCAGGTAAGCATAAATTTAGTTTTCTTCTATAAAAGGTAAGACGAGTCCATGGATTCATCCTTTACTTGTGGGATACAATACCAAAGCTACAGGACACGGATGAACGGGAGGGACAAGACAGATGGTTAAATAGAAGGCACCACTGCTTGAAGAACTTTTCTCCCAAAAACAGCCCCCGAAAAAGCAAAGGTATCAAATTTGTAAAATTTGGAAAAGGTATGAAGCGAAGACCAAGTCTCAGCCTTACAAATATGTTCAACAGAAGCATAATTTTTAAAAGCCCATGTGGAAGCCACCGCTCTAGTAGAGTGAGCTGTAATTCTTTCAGGAGGCTGCTGTCCAGCAGTCTCGTATGCCAAACAGATGATGCTTTTTAGCCAAAAGGCAAGAGAGGTAGCCGTAGCTGTTTGACCTCTACGTTTTCCAGAATAGACAACAAACAAAGAAGATGTTTGACGAAAATCTTTGGTTGCTTGCAAGTAAAACTTTAAAAGCACGAACCACGTCCAAGTTGTGCAATAGACACTCCTTCTTAGAGGAAGGATTAGGACACAGAGAAGGAACAACAATTTCCTGATTAATATTCTTATTAGTATCAACCTTAGGAAGGAATCCAGGTTTGGTACGCAGAACCACCTTATCAGCATGGAAAACAAGAGAAGGCGAGTCGCATTGCAATGCAGATAGTTCAGAAACTCTTCAAGCCGAAGAGATAGCAACTAAAAACAGAACTTTCCAAGATAGAAGCTTAATATCTATGGAATGCATAGGTTCAAACGGCGGAGCAACAGGTTTAAACACAGGCTTGATTCTAACTAAAGCCTGACAGATCGACTGAAAGTCTGGAACATCTGCCAGAAGTTTGTGCAGTAGAATTGATAAAGCAGATATCTGTCCCTTTAAGGAACTAGCTGATAGCCCCTTCTCCAATCCTTCTTGGAGAAAGGACAAAATCCTAGGAATCCTGATCTTACTCCATGAGTAGCCATTGGATTCGCACCAATAAAGATATTTACGCCATATCTTATGATAAAATTTCCTGGTGACAGGCTTTCGAGCCTGAATCAAGGTATCTATGACCGACTCAGAGAACCCCCACTTGGATAAGATCAAGCGTTCAATCTCCAAGCAGTCAGTCGCAGAGAAACTAGATTTGGATGCTGGAACGGATCTTGAATCAGAAGGTCCTGTCTCAGTGGCAGAGTCCATGGTGGAAGAGATGACATGTCCACCAGGTCTGCATACCAAGTACTGCGTGGCCACGCAGGTGCTATCAAAATCACCAAAGCTCTCTCCTGTTTGATTCTGGCAATCAAACGAGGAAGGAGAGGAAAAGGTGGAAACACATAAGCCAGGTTGAACGACCAGGGTACTGCCAGAGCATCTATCAGTACTGCCTGAGGATCCCTTGACCTGGACCCGTAACGAGGAAGTTTGGCATTCTGACGAGACACCATCAGATCCAATTCTGGTGTACCCCATTGCTGAATCAATTGTGCAAACACCTCCGGATGGAGTTCCCACTCCCCCGGATGAAAAGTCTGACGACTTAGAAAATCCGCTTCCCAGATCTCCACTCCTGGGATATAGATTGCTGATAGATGGCAAGAGTGAGTCTCTGCCCATCAAATTATTTTGGTAACCTCTATCATCGCTAGAGAACTCTTTGTTCCCCCCTGATGATTGATATATGCTACAGTCGTGATATTGTCCGACTGAAATCTTATGAATCTGGCCGACGCCAGCTGAGGCCACGCCGAAAGCGCGTTGAATATCGCTCTCAGTTCTAGAATATTGATTGGGAGGAGAGTCTCCTCCTGAGTCCACAAACCCTGTGCTTTCAGGGAATTCCAGACTGCACCCCAGCCCAATAGGATGGCGTCCGTTGTCACTATGACCCACGCTGGCCTGCGGAAACACATTCCCTTGGACAGATGATCCTGTGACAACCACCAAAGAAGAGAGTTTCTGGTCTCTTGGTCCAGATTTATCTGAGGAGATAAATCTGCATAATCCCCATTCCACTGTTTGAGCATACAAAGTTGCAGTGGTCTGAGATGCAAGCGAGCAAATGGAACTATGTCCATTGCCGCTACCATTAAACCGATTACCTCCATACACTGAGCCACTGACGGCCGAGGAATGGAATGAAGAGCTCGGCAGATGGATAAAATCTTTGATTTCCTGATCTCCGTCAGAAAAATTTTCATGTCCACCGAATCTATCAGAGTTCCCAGGAATGGAACTCTTGTGAGAGGGATAAGTGAACTCTTTTTTACGTTCACCTTCCACCCGTGAGATCTTAGAAAAGCCAACACGATGTCCGTGTGAGACTTGGCTAGTTGGTAAGTTGACACAGCTATGCCCCGCGGCCTTAGAACCGCCAGAAGGGACCCTAGCACCGTTGTGAAAATTCTGGGAGCCGTGGCCAACCCGAAGGGAAGAGCCACAAACTGGTAATGCTTGTCCAGAAAGGCGAACCTGAGGAACTGGTGATGATCTTTGTGGATAGGAATGTGTAGATACGCATCCTTTAAGTCCACGGTGGTCATATATTGACCCTCCTGGATCATTGGCAAAATAGTCAGAATGGTCTCCATCTTGAAGGATGGGACTCAGGAATTTGTTTAGGATCTTGAGATCCAAAATTGGTCTGAAAGTTCCCTCTTTTTTGGGAACCACAAACAGATTGGAGTAGAACCCTTGCCCCTGTTCTGTTTCCGGAACTGGGCAGATCACTCCCATAGAATATAGGTCTTCTACACAGTGTAAGAACGCCTCTCTTTGTCTGGTTTACAGACAATTGAGAAAGATGGAATCTCCCCCTTGGGGGAGAATCTTTGAAATCTAGAAGATACCCCTGGGTTACTATTTCTAAAGCCCAGGAATCCTGGCCGTCTCTTGCCCAAGCCTGAGCGAAGAGGGAAAGTCTGCCCACTACTAGATCCGGTCCCGCATCGGGCGCTACCCCTTCATGCTGTCTTGGAGGCAGCAGCGGGCTTCTTGGCCTGTTTACCCTTGTTCCAAGTCTGGTTAGGTCTCCAGACTGACTTGGATTGAGCAAGATTCCCCTCTTGCTTTGCGGCAGGGGAAGAGGAAGAGGGACCACCTTTGAAGTTTCGAAAGGAACGGAAATTATTTTGTTTGGTCCTCATCCTATTAGTCTTATCCTGAGGAAGGGCATGGCCTTTCCCTCCAGTGATGTCTGAAATTATCTCTTTCAGTTCAGGCCCGAATAGGGTCTTACCCTTGAAAGGGATGGCTAAAAGCTTAGCTTTTGATGACACATCAGCAGACCAGGACTTAAGCCATAACGCTCTACGCGCTAAAATGGCAAAACCTGAATTCTTCGCCGCAAATTTATCCAATTGAAAAGCGGCATCTGTAATGAAAGAATTAGCTAGCTTGAGAGCCCTAATTCTATCCAGAATATCCTCTAATGGAGTCTCAACCTGAAGAGCCTCTTCCAGAGCCTCGAACCAAAAGGACGCTGCAGTAGTTACAGGAACAATGCACGCTATAGGTTGGAGAAGAAAACCTTGATGAACAAATATTTTTGACAGGAGACCCTCTAATTTTTTATCCATAGGATCTTTGAAAGCACAACTGTCCTCAATAGGTATAGTTGTACGCTTAGCCAGGGTAGAAATAGCTCCCTCCACCTTAGGGACCGTCTGCCACGAGTCCCGCATGATGTCTGATATGGGAAACATTTTCTTAAAAGTAGGAGGGGGAGCGAACGGAATACCTGGTCTATCCCACTCCTTAGTAACAATTTCTGAAATCCTCTTAGGGACCATAAAAACATCAGTGTAGGCAGGAACCTCTAGGAATCTGTCCATTTTACACAATTTCTCTGGAACTACAATAGGGTCACAATCATCCAGAGTCGCTAAAACCTCCCTGAGCAATAAGCGGAGGTGTTCTAGTTTAAATTTAAAAGCCGTCATATCTGAATCTGTCTGAGGGAACATATTTCCTAAGTCAGAAATCTCTCCCTCAGACAGGAAATCCCTCACTTCAGAACATTGTGAGGGTACATCGGATATGGCTAATAAAGAGTCAGAGGGCTCAGCGTTTGTTCTCCCACCAGACCTGCTGCGCTTCCCCTGCAACCCAGGCAGCTTAGATAAAACATCTGTGAGGGTAGTATTCATAACTGCGGCCATATCTTGCAGGGTGAAAGAATTAGACGCACTAGAAGTACTTGGCGTCGCTTGTGCGGGCGTTAACGGTTATGACACTTGGGGAGAATTAGATGGCATAACCTGATTCTCTTCTGACTGAGAATCATCCTGCGACATACTTTTAGTAGCTAAAATATGTTCTTTCCAATTTATTGACCTTTCAGTGCACGAGGGACACATTCTAAGTGGAGGTTCCACAATGGCTTCTAAACATATTGAACATTGACTTTCCTCAATGTCAGACATGTTGAACAGGCTAGTAATGACTACAAACAAGCATGAAAACACTTTATTTAGTGAAAAAAACGGTACTGCGCCTTTAAGAGAAAAAAAGCATACACGTTCTGCAAAACAGCCTAAACATGCACCAATTTTTTCAAAATTTTGTATGTAAACACACTATAGGTAGTTAAGAATTTTTTTTTAAAATTAACCCCTTAATTTCCAAACCGGATTGAAAATAGGCCCAGATCCGGAAAAAAAACCCTGCTGTGGCCCTACCTGCCCTCAGGGATCGAAAGTGTGGGGTAAAAGCTTTGATTTGGCCCAAAACATACACCAGGACCCTCAGGAGTTAGAGCTTGCTGCTTACTGACAAAACTAACTGCGCATCTGAGGCGTGAAAATAGGCCCCGCCCATCTCACTCGATGTTTCCTCAGCCTTAAAGAACCACACCAGAGCGGTTATAACTAGCCATGTGGGTTCTAAGACCCGAAAATTAAGCCATGTGTGCCCTAATAAAATTGCCCAAAAAACATAATTTATGTAAGAACTTACCTGATAAATTAATTTCTTTCATATTAGCAAGAGTCCATGAGCTAGTGATGTATGGGATATACATTCCTACCAGGAGGGGCAAAGTTTCCCAAACCTTAAAATGCCTATAAATACACCCCTCACCACACCCACAATTCAGTTTAACGAATAGCCAAGAAGTGGGGTGATAAGAAAGGAGCGAAAGCATCAAAAATAAGGAATTGGAATAATTGTGCTTTACACAAAAAAATAAATCATAACCACCACAAAAAGGGTGGGCCTCAGACTCTTGCTAATATGAAAGAAATGAATTTATCAGGTAAGTTCTTACATAAATTATGTTTTCTTTCATGTAATTAGCAAGAGTCCATGAGCTAGTGACGTATGGGATAGCAGATACCCAAGATGTGGAACTTCCACGCAAGAGTCACTAGAGAGGGAGGGATAAAATGAAGACAGCCAATTCCGCTGAAAAATTAATCCACTACCCAAATCAAAAGTTCCAATTTTTATAATGAAAAAAACTGAAATATAAGGAGAAGAATCAAACTGAAACAGCTGCCTGAAGTACTATTCTACCAAAAACTGCTTCTGAAGAAGAGAAAACATCAAAATGGTAGAATTTAGTAAAAGTATGCAAAGAAGACCAAGTCATTGCTTTGCAAATCTGATCAACAGAAGCTTCATTCTTAAAAGTCCAGGAAGTAGAAACTGACCTAGTAGAATGAGCCGTAATCCTCTGAGGCGGGGATTAACCAGACTCCAAATAAGCATGATGAATCAAAAGCTTTAACCAAGATGCCAAAGAAATGGCAGAAGCCTTCTGACCTTTCCTAAAACCAGAAAAGATAACAAATAGACTAGAAGCCTGTCTGAAATCTGAATAGCTTCAATATAATATTTCAAAACTCTTACCACATCCAAAAATGTAAGAATCTTACCAAAGAATTCTTAGGATTAGGACACAAGGAAGGGACAATAATTCCTCTACTAATGTTGTTAGAATTCACAACTTTAGGTAAAAATTGAAATGAAGACAGCAAAAACCACCTTATCCTGATGAAAAATCAGAAAAAGGAGATTCACAAGAAAGAACAGATAATTCAAAAACTGTTCTAGCTGAAGAGATGTCTAAAAAGAACAATACTTTCCATGAAAGTAATTAATGTCCAAAGAAAGCATATGCTCAAACAGAAGAGCCTGTAAAGCCTTCAGAACCAAATTAAGACTCCAAGGAGGAGAAATTGGCTTAATGACAGGCTTGATACGAACCAAAGCCTGAACAAAACAATGAATATCAGAAAGATTTAGCAATTCTTTCTGTGAAACAGCACAGGAAAAGCAGAGATTTGTCCTTTCAAGGAACATGCAGACAAACCTTATGAAGAAACTATAAAATCCTAGGAATTCTAAAAGAATGCCAAGAGAATTCATAAGAAGAGCATCATGAGATGTAAATCTTCCAAACTCGAAAATAAATCTTACTAGACACAGATTTACGAGCCTGCAACATAGTATTAATCACTGAGTCAGAGAAACTTCTATGACTAAGTACTAAGCGTTAAATTTTCATACCATCAAATTAATAATTTGAATTCCTGAAAAAAAAAAAACGAATGTTAAAATATAAGGTCTGGCCTTAATGGAAGTAACCAAGATTGGCAACTGGACATCCGAACAAGAACCATATACCAAAACCTGTGTGGCCATGCTGGAGCCACACCAAAGATTGCTCTCTGATGATTTTGAAAATAACTCTTAAAAGAAGAACCAGAGATGAAAAAATATAGGCAGATTGATAATTCCAAGGAAGTGTCAATGCATACACTACTTCCGCCTGAGGATCCCCGGGCCTAAATAGGCCCCTGGGAAGTTCCTTGTTTAGATGAGATGCCATCAGATCTATTTCTGGAAGCCCTCACATCTGAAAAATTGAAAAACATATCTGGGTAAAGAGACCATTCTCCCGGATGTAAAGCTTGATTAACAGAGATAATCCGCTTCCCAATTGTCTATACCTGGGAAAAAGACCACAGAAATTAGATAGGAGCTGGATTTAGCCCAAGCAAATATCCGAGATACTTCTGTCACAGCCTAAGGACTGATAGTCCCACCCTGATGATTGACATACGCCACAGTTGTGACATTGTCTGTCTGAAAAAACAAACGTCTCTTCTTCAAAAAGAAACCAACTGAAGAACTCTGAGAATGCACGGAGTTCCAAAATATCAAATGGTAATCTCGCCTCCTGATTTCTCCAAACCCCTTGTGCTGACAGAGATCCTCACACAGCCTCCCAACCTAAAAGACTCGCATCTGTAGAGATCATGGTCCAGGTTGAAAGAACCGAAGAGACCTGTAGAACTAAATGATGGTGATCTTAACCACCGAAACAAAGATAGTTTAACATTACGATTCAAAGATATAAAAAGTGATATCCTAGAATCCCTGCACCATTATTCAGCATAAAAAACTGGAAAGGTTTCCTATAAAATGAGCAAAGGGAAACGAATCCAATGCTGCAGCCATGAAACCTAAAACTTCCATGCATATATAGCAACTTGAAGGAAATAATAGAGACTGAAGGTTCCGACAAACGGAACCCAATAAACTTGTCACTTGTCTGTTAGAGACAAAAACATTGACACAATCTATCTGGAAACCTAAAAAAGGTGACCCTTGTGTGAGGAATCAAGGAGCTTTTGATAAAAAGATCCTCTAACCATGTCTTGAAGAAACAACAAAGTTGAATCGTATGAGATTCCGCAGAACGAAAAGACTGAGCCAGTACCACGATACCGTCCAAATAAGGAACACTGAGAACCTTGAAAAGATTCTTAGAGCTGTCGCTAGACCAGAAGGAAAAGCAACAAATTGGTAATGCTAGTCAAAAAAAAGAGAATCTCAGAAAATAAAAATAATCTGAATGAAAACAGAAAATGAAGATATGCATCTATTGTAAACAAATAATGCCATCACTAACCAAAAAGGCAGAATAGACCATATAAACACCATTCTAAAAGATGGTACACTTATATGACAATTCAAAAAGATTTTCTATCTTTGGAACAATGAATAGTCTTGAATAAAACCCCAAAACCCAGTTCCTAAAATGAAACTGGAATAAATACCCCAGAAAACTCCAGGTCTGAGCAGCGCTTGAGCCCCAACGGGTGACCAGCCGCACTTCACCAGTACCCAAAACATATAGGTCTGAAACACACTACAGGAAAGTATTAGTCTTACTGGAATAGCTGGAATATGATAGAGAAAAAAAAGACTTCTCACAGACGGTTTTACTCTGAATCCTATTCTGTACCCAAAGTCTAAGAAGTTTGGACCGAATAGAACCAAACAAATTTCAAAAAAGTCTTAACCTGTCCCTTACCAGCCAAGCTGGAATAAGAACCGCACCTACATGCAAATTTGGGGAGCTGACTTTGAACTTTTAAAAGGCTTAATTGAATGAAGAAAAAAACTTCCAATTATAAACATATTACTTGGGAAAGAATTCAGGCTTCCGTTCCTTAGTAAGAACAGAAAACTAATATAAGCTTAAAGTTTTAGTCTTAGAACTCAATCTTGAAGCCCAGAGTATCAGTTAAAGAATTGAATCCAATTATGAGCCAAATAATTGATTATCTTGGAAAAAAGAAATATGGATTTTAGAAATCAAATTAGCATTCCAAGATTGAAATCACAAAGTTCTTCTAGCTGAAATAGCTAAATACATAGATTAAACCTCATTTGCGAAAATATTTAATAAAATGACAACACAAATGAAATTATTAGCATGTTAATCAAGTTAAAGGACCAGTCAACACACTGGACTTGCACAAACAAATGCAAGATAGAAAGACAATGCAACAGCACTTAGTCTGAACTTCAAATGAGTAGTAGATTTTGTCCTTTTAACAATGCTAAACAAATCATAATCCGATACTTGATCTTAAAGTATCCAACCAGAAAGATGAAGCAATTGCAACATCAGCCAAATAAATTACAGGTCTAAGAAAAGTACCTGAAAATAATTTTCCTTAAATAAGATACAACCATCTGAAGGAAAAAAATTAATACTATTTGCTATAAGAATAATAGTATATTTAGCAGGAGTAGAGATAGCCCCATTAACTTGGGGAATCTTTCCTCAAAACTAACTGCCGGCAAAGAATACAATTTAAAAACCTTAAAGAAGGACTAAAAGAAAATTCTCAGCCTATTCCATTCCCTAGTATCAGGAACTGGAAAAAACCTCTGAAGAAATCACAGAAGATAAATAAGCAGAATTTAAATGTTAGCTAGTCTTTAAAAGCAAAAGAACTAGTTACTTCAATATCCAAAATAATCAACACCTTTTGAATAAAGAACAAATGTACTCTATTAAAAAATAAAAAAGTAGATTTGTTAGTGTCAATATCTGATGAAGAAAAATTCTGAATGAGAAAAAACACCATCAGAGAAGGATAATTTATTATGTAGTTGGTCATTTGAAACTTCATCAACTAAAAAAGAAGTTTGAAAAAGGCCTAAAAATGTTATTAGAAGGCGGGATGTCAGACAAAGCCTTTAAAATAGAATCAGAAAAATATTCTTATACATTTCTAAGTATATCTTGTACATAAGATGTAAAAAGAATAAAATATATAAAGCATAAATACTAATGGATTCTGCATGTAAAAGTTTATCATGATAACTTATTACAAACCATAGCTAAAGATAAACATTCATAACATTAAAATAAATTAACTTAGCTTTGGTAGGACTGATATCAGTCAACAGGAATCCCTCAGCATTTCTTGATACAGGAACAGTGTTTGAAATATCTTGCAATATGTAATAGAAAAAAACAACATATAAAGCAAAATTATCAAATTCCTTAAATGACAGTTTCAGGAATGGGAAAAAAATGCAAAACAAACAAGCCTCTAGTAACCAGAAGCAACAAAAAAATGAGACTTAAATAATGTGAAAAAGCATTTTCTGCCCTCGCGAGCTTAACAGTCCGCAAGGAAAAAAGTAAATTTGAATATTTTTTAAGGTAAGAAAAAATAATAATTCATAAGTATTTTCCCAAAATAATGAAACTGACAGTCTGAAAGAAGGAATACTGAATATCCTGAATCATGGCAAATATAAGTTTAAAACATATATTTAGAACTTTACATATAAAGTGCCCAACCATAGCTTAGAGTGTCATAAATAAAATAAGACTTACTTACCCTACGACACTCATCTACATATAGTAGATAGCCAAACCAGTACTGAAATGAGAATCAGTAGAGGTAAAGGTATATAAGAGTATATCGTCGATCTGAAAAGGGAGGTAGGAGAAGAAATCTCTACGACCGATAACAGAGAACCTATGAAATAGATCCCCTAGAGGAAGACCATGGTATTCAAATAGGCAATACTCTCTTCACATCCCTCTGACATTCACTGCACTCTGAGAGGAAAACCGGGCTTCAGCCTGCTGCGAAGCGCATATCAACGTAGAATCTAGCACAAACTTACTTCACCACCTCCATGGGAGGCAAAGTTTGTAAAACTGAATTGTGGGTGTGGTGAGGGGTGTATTTATAGGCATTTTAAGGTTTGGGAAACTTTGCCCCTCCTGGTAGGAATGTATATCCCATACGTCACTAGCTCATGGACTCTTGCTAATTACATGAAAGAATTGTTTATTGCCCACAAAAACGTTAAAGCACTCCCAAATCAACAAAAAAACATTTGCTCACAAACATTTTTCATTCAGTGTCAACCATATTAGTAATTGGCCCCATATGCAAGCTAAGTAATGCCCTTCTTTTAGCTCTAGAATTACTGCTTACCCTTACCCTCCTGGGTATAATTTCAGCCTTTCTGAAATACACAGTCTCTCCAGAAAAATATGACTGAACATACCTCATTGCTGCATAGCATGAAACCGTTCCTCATACTGAAGTTTCCTGTACTCCTCAGCCTCTGTGGGAACAGCAATGGACCTTAGTTACAAATGCTAAGATCATAATCTTCCAGCCAGCAGTCTTCATCCATCTGCTGCCTGAGAGTAAATAGTACACACCGGTACCATTTAAAATAACAAACTCCTGCTTGAAGAAATTAAAAACTAATATTTTATCACCTCTTTTATTTTACCCTTCCTAGTACTTAGAGTAGGCAAAGAGAATGACTGGGGGGTGGAGCTAAGGGAGGAGCTATATAGAAAGCTCTGCTGTGGTGTTCTTTGCCACTTCCTGTAGGGAAGGATAATATCCGACAAGTAAAGGATAAATCCGTGGACTCGTCTTACCTTTATAGTTGAAAACTGGTTTAATTCTGATTAGAGCCTGAACAAAGGCAAGAATTTTAGCAATTTTCTTATAAAAAAAAAAAATGCCGCAATCTTGTTTCCATAATTACTAGACTAAGTAAAAAAAAGTCTGTGTAATAAAGATGGCATTAGTCTGTTATATGTGTATGTCCCTGGCCATGATGTACCTATTAATAGCCTTTGGTCTATGTGAGTGCAAGAAAACATAATTTATGTAAGAACTTACCTGATAAATTCATTTCTTTCATATTAGCAAGAGTCCATGAGCTAGTGACGTATGGGATATACATTCCTACCAGGAGGGGCAAAGTTTCCCAAACCTCAAAATGCCTATAAATACACCCCTCAGCACACCCACAATTCAGTTTAATGAATAGCCAAGAAGTGGGGTGATAAGAAAGGAGCGAAAGCATGAAAAATAAGCAATTGGAATAATTGTGCTTTATGCAAGAAAATCATAACCACCACAAAAAGGGTGGGTCTCATGGACTCTTGCTAATATGAAAGAAATGAATTTATCAGGTAAGTTCTTACATAAATTATGTTTTCTTTCATGTAATTAGCAAGAGTCCATGAGCTAGTGACGTATGGGATAGCAGATACCCAAGATGTGGAACTTCCACGCAAGAGTCACTAGAGAGGGAGGGATAAAATAAAGACAGCCAATTCCGCTGAAAAAATAATCCACAACCCAAATCAAAAGTTTTAATCTTAATAATGAAAAAAACTGAAATTATAAGCAGAAGAATCAAACTGAAACAGCTGCCTGAAGTACTTTTCTACCAAAAACTGCTTCAGAAGAAGAGAAAACATCAAAATGGTAGAATTTAGTAAAAGTATGCAAAGAAGACCAAGTTGCTGCTCTGCAAATCTGATCAACAGAAGCTTCATTCCTAAAAGCCCAGGAAGTAGAAACTGACCTAGTAGAATGAGCCGTAATCCTTTGAGGCGGGGACTTACCCGACTCCACATAAGCATGATGAATCAAAGACTTAACCAAGACGCCAAAGAAATGGCAGAAGCTTTCTGACCTTTCCTGGAACCAGAAAAGATAACAAATAGACTAGAAGTCTTTCTAAAATCTTTAGTAGCTTCAACATAATATTTCAAAGCTCTTACTACATCCAAAGAATGTAAAGATCTCTCCAGAGAATTCTTAGGATTAGGACACAATGAAGGGACAACAATTTCTCTACTAATGTTGTTAGAATTCACAACCTTAGGTAAAAATTGAAATGAAGTCCGCAACACCGCCTTATCCTGATGAAAAATCAGAAAAGGAGATTCACAGGAAAGAGCAGATAACTCAGAAACTCTTCTAGCAGAAGAGATGGCCAAAAAGGAACAAAACTTTCCAAAAAAGTAATTTAATATCCAGAGAATGCATAGGTTCAAACGGAGGAGCCTGTAAAGCCCTCAGAACCAAATTAAGACTCCAAGGAGGAGAGATTGACTTAATGACAGGTTTGATACGAACCAAAGCCTGTACAAAACAATGAATATCAGGAAGATTAGCAATCTTTCTGTGAAAAAGAACAGAAAGAGCAGAGATTTGTCCTTTCAAGGAACTTGCAGACAAACCTTTATCCAAACCATCCTGAAGAAACTGTAAAATTCTAGGAATTCTAAAAGAATACCAGGAGAATTTATGAGAACACCAAGAAATGTAAGTCTTCCAGACTCGATAATAAATCTTCCTAGACACAGATTTACGAGCCTGTAACATAGTATTAATTACTGAGTCAGAGAAACCTCTATGACTAAGAATCAAGTGTTCAATTTCCATACCTTCAAATTTAATGATTTGAGATCCTGATGGAAAAATGGGCCTTGAGATAGAAGGTCTGTTCTTAACGGAAGTGTCCAAGGTTGGCAACTGGCCATCCGAATGAGATCCGCATACCAAAACCTGTGAGGCCATGCTGGAGCCACCAGTAGTACAAACGAATGTTCCATTAGAATTTTGGAAATCACTTTTGGAAGAAGAACTAGAGGCGGAAAGATATAGGCAGGATGATAATTCCAAGGAAGCGACAACGCGTCCACTGCTTCCGCCTGAGGATCCCTGGATCTGGACAGATACCTGGGAAGTTTCTTGTTTAGATGAGAGGCCATCAGATCTATTTCTGGAAGTCCCCAGATTTGAACAATCTGAAGAAATACCTCTGGGTGAAGAGACCATTCACCTGGATGTAACGTCTGGCGACTGAGATAATCCGCTTCCCAATTGTCTACACCTGGGATGTGAACCGCAGAAATTAGACAGGAGCTGGATTCCGCCCATACAAGTATCCGAGATACTTCTTTCATAGCTTTAGGACTGTGAGTTCCACCTTGATGATTGACATACGCCACGGTTGTGACATTGTCTGTCTGAAAACAAATAAACGATTCTCTCTTCAGAAGAGGCCAGAACTGAAGAGCTCTGAAAATCGCGTTGATTGGTTGATTGGTAATCTCGCCTCCTGAGATTCCCAAACCCCCTGCGCTGTCAGAGATCCCCATACAGCTCCCCAACCTGAAAGACTCGCATCTGTTGAGATCACAGTCCAGGTTGGACAAACAAAAGAGGCCCCTTGAATTAAACGATGGTGATTCATCCACCAAGTTAGAGAAGATCGAACATTGGGATTTAAGGATATTAATTGTGATATCTTTGTATAATCCCTGCACCACTGGTTCAGCATACAAAGCTGGAGAGGTCTCATGTGAAAACGAGCAAAAGGGATTGCGTCCGATGCAGCAGTCATGAGACCTAGAATTTCCATGCACAATGCTACCGAAGGGAACAATTGAGACTGAAGGTTTTGACAAGCTGAAACCAATTTCAGACGTCTCTTTTCCGTTAGAGACAAAGTCATGGACACTGAATCTATTTGGAAACCCAAAAAGGTTACCTTTGTCTGAGGAATCAAGGAACTCTTTGGTAAATTGATCCTCCAACCATGTCTTTGAAGAAACAACACAAGTTGATTCGTATGAGATTCTGCAGAATGTAAAGACTGAGCAAGTACCAAGATATCGTCCAAATAAGGAAATACCGCAATACCCTGTTCTCTGATTATAGAGAGAAGGGCACCGAGAACCTTTGAAAATATCCTTGGAGCTGTTGCTAGGCCAAATGGAAGAGCAACAAACTGGTAATGCTTGTCTAGAAAAGAGAATCTCAGAAACTGATAGTGATCTGGATGAATCGGAATATGAAGATATGCATCCTGTAAGTCTATTGTAGACATATAATGCCCTTGCTGAACAAAAGGCAGAATAGTCCTTATAGTCACCATTTTGAATGTTGGTATCCTTACATAACGATTCAATATTTTTAGATCCAGAACTGGTCTGAAGGAATTCTCCTTCTTTGGTACAATGAATAGATTTGAGTAAAACCCCAGACCCCGTTCCAGAACTGGAACTGGCATAATTACCCCAGCCGACTCTAGGTCTGAAACACATTTCAGAAACGCCTGAGCCTTCACTGGATTTACTGGAATGCCTGAGAAAAAATCTTCTCACAGGCGGCCTTACCTTGAAACCTATTTTGTACCCTTGTGAAACAATGTTCTGAATCCAAAGATTGTGAATCAAATTGATCCAAACATCTTTGAAAAATCGTAACCTGCCCCCTACCAGCTGTGCTGGAATGAGGGCCGCATCTTCATGCGGATTTGGGAGCTGGTTTTGACTTTCTAAAAGGCTTGGATTTATTCCAGACTGGAGAAGGTTTCCAAACGGAAACCGTTCCTTTAGAGGAAGGGTCAGGCTTCTGCTCCTTATTCTGACGAAAGGAACGAAAACGATTAGCAGCCCTATATTTACCTTTAGATTTTTTGTCCTGAGGCAAAAAGGCTCCCTTCCCCCCATTAACAGTTGAAATTATTGAATCCAACTGAGAACCAAATAATTTATTACCTTGGAAAGAGAGAGAAAGCAATGTTGACTTAGAAGTCATATCTGCATTCCAAGTTTTAAGCCATAGAGCTCTTCAAGCTAAAATAGCTAAAGACATATACCTGACATAAATTCTAATGATATAAAAAATGGCATCACAAACAAAGTTATTAGCATGTTATTAGAAGTTTAACAATGCTATAAGCATTATGGTCTGATACTTGTTGCGCTAAAGCCTCCAACCAGAAAGTGGAAGCTACAGCAACATCAGCCAAAGAAATAGCAGGTCTAAGAAGATTACCTGAACATAAATAAGCTCTCCTTAGAATGGATTCAAGCTTCCTATCTAAAGGATTCTTAAAGGAAGTACTATCTGCCGTAGGAATAGTAGTACGTTTAGCAAGAGTAGAGATAGCCCCATCAACTTTGGGGATTTTGTCCCAAAACTCTAATCTATCAGATGGCACAGGGTACAATTTCTTAAACCTTGGAGAAGGAGTAAATGAAGTACCCAGACTATTCCATTCCCTAGAAATCACTTCTGAAATAGCATCAGGGACTGGAAAAACCTCTGGAATAACTACAAGAGGTTTAAATACTGAATTTAAACGCTTAGCAGATTTAGTATCAAGAGGACTAGACTCCTCCATATCTAAAGCAATCAACACTTCTTTAAGTAAGAAAGAAAACACTCCATCTTAAACAAATATGAAGATTTATCAGTATCGATATCTGAGGCAGAATCTTCTGAACCAGATAGATCCTCATCAGAAACAGATAAGTCAGAATGATGGCGGTCACTTAAAAATTAATCCGAAATATGAGAAGTTTTAAAAGACCTTTTACGTTTACTGGAAGGAGGAATAACAGACAGAGCCTTCCTAATAGAATTAGAAACAAATTCTTTTACATTAACAGGAACATCCTGAACATTAGATGTTGAAGGAACAACAACAGGTAAAGGAATATTACTAATGGAGACACTATCTGCATTGGAAAGTTTATCATGGCAACTAACACAAACTACAGCCGGAGGAACAGTTACCACAAGTTTACAACAAATGTCAGGTTGTGACATCTTGCAATATGTAATAGAAAAAACAACATATAAAGCAAAATTATCAAATTCCTTAAATGACAGTTTCAGGAATGGGAAAAAATGCAAAATAACAAGCCTCTAGCAACCAGAAGCAACAAAAAAGTGAGACTTAAATAATGTGAGAAAAAAGTGGAACAAAAAAAAGACGCCCACATTTTTGGCGCCAAGTATGACGCCCACATTTTTGGCGCCAAGTATGACGCCCACATTATTGGCGCCAAAACCGACGCCCACATTTTTTGGCGCCAAAAAAGTCTCATACACATGCGTAAAAAAAATGACGTAACTACGAACAACTATGACAATTTTGCGCCAAAAAAGTTTGCGCCAAGAATGACGCAATAAAATGAAGCATTTTCTGCCCCGCGAGCCTAACAGCCCGCAGGGAAAAATAGTCAATTGAAAATTTTCAAGGTAAGAAAAAAATATTTATTCATATGCATTATCCCAAATAATGAAACTGACAGTCTGAATGAAGGAATACTGATTATCCTGAATCATGGCAAATATAAGTTTAAACACATATATTTAGAACTTTACATATAAAGTGCCCAACCATAGCTTAGAGTGTCACAAAAAATAAGACTTACTTACCCCAGGACACTCATCTACATATAGTAGATAGCCAAACCAGTACTGAAACGAGAATCAGTAGAGGTAATGGTATATAAGAGTATATCGTCGATCTGAAAAGGGAGGTAAGAGATGAATCTCTACGACCGATAACAGAGAACCTATGAAATAGATCCCGTAGAAGGAGACCATTGAATTCAAATAGGCAGTACTCTCTTCACATCCCTCTGACATTCACTGCACTCTGAGAGGAAAACCGGGCTTCAGCCTGCTGCAAAGCGCATATCAACGTAGAATCTTAGCACAAACTTACTTCAGCACCTCCATGGGAGGCAAAGTTTGTAAAACTGAATTGTGGGTGTGGTGAGGGGTGTATTTATAGGCATTTTGAGGTTTGGGAAACTTTGCCCCTCCTGGTAGGAATGTATATCCCATACGTCACTAGCTCATGGACTCTTGCTAATTACATGAAAGAAATGGCTGCATTTACCTCAGATGCACCCAATCGACCATGCATAGTGGCTGCAGAAAAGACTGCTTTAAGTAGAGAGTGTACGTCACAGCAGAGGATCTTTGTAAGGAGTATATCGATAAACCAACAGGAGAAGGCTAGGGGACCAGTCCCTGCAACACCTGTGGAAAGCGTGTGACTAACTTTTCGCTGAGAGTGATAATGTCACCACCTAATACTCCAATCTCCCATCTATGAGTCTCAACAAAGAATCTGGATCACCTCAATTCTTCACCTTCCTCCTATGCAGGCAAAGAAAAGACTAAAATACCAGAGAGGTGGGAGGGATTCAGTGCTCTTAGAGCTTTGGAAATCTTTGCCTTCTCCTAGTGGCCAGGAGTTGAATCCCAGTAGTAATTTAAACTGCTTTTATAGGGTGTATTGTGTATAAATATATGACCCCAAACTAAGGATGCACCAAAAACATAATTTATGCTTACCTGATAAATTTATTTCTTTTGTGGTGTATCCAGTCCACGGATCATCCATTACTTGTGGGATATTCTCATTCCCAACAGGAAGTTGCAAGAGGACACCCATAGCAGAGCTGTTATATAGCTCCTCCCCTAACTGCCATATCCGTCATTCGACCGAAAACAAGCAGAGAAAGGAGAAACCATAGGGTGCAGTGGTGACTGTAGTTTAAAATTAAAAAATACCTGCCGTAAAATGACAGGGCAGGCCATGGACTGGATACACCACAAGAGAAATAAATTTATCAGGTAAGCATAAATTATGTTTTATCTTGTAAGGTGTATCCAGTCCACGGATCATCCATTACTTGTGGGATACCAATACCAAAGCTAAAGTACACGGATGAAGGGAGGGACAAGGCAGGTACTTAAATGGAAGATACCACTGCCTGTAAAACCTTTCTCCTAAAAATAGCCTCCGAAGAAGCAAAAGTATCAAATTTGTAGAATTTTGAAAAAGTATGAAGCGAAGACCAAGTCGCCGCCTTGCAAATCTGTTCAACAGAAGCCTCATTTTTAAAGGCCCATGTGGAAGCCACAGCTCTAGTAGAATGAGCTGTAATCCTTTCTGGAGGCTGCTGGCCAGCAGTCTCATAGGCTAAGCGGATTATGCTTCTTAGCCAAAAAGAAAGAGAGGTTGCCGAAGCCTTTTGACCTCTCCTCTGTCCAGAGTAGACAACAAACAAAGCAGATGCTTGACGAAAATCTTTAGTAGCTTGTAAGTAAAACTTTAAAGCACGAACCACGTCCAGATTGTGTAATAGACGTTCCTTCTTTGAAGAAGGATTAGGACACAAAGACGGAACAACAATCTCTTGATTGATATTCTTATTAGATACCACCTTAGGTAAAAACCCAGGTTTGGTACGCAGAACTACCTTATCTGCATGGAAGATCAGATAAGGAGAATCACATTGTAAGGCAGATAACTCGGAAACTCTATGAGCCGAGGAAATAGCTACCAAAAAAAGAACTTTAAGAACCAAATTTAAGCTCCAAGGTGGAGCAACAGGTTTAAACAAAGGCTTGATTCTAACTAAAGCCTGACAAAATGCCTGAACGTCTGGGACATCCGCCAGACGCTTGTGCAAAATAATAGTGCAGAAATCTGTCCCTTTAAGGAACTAGCTGACAATCCTTTCTCAAATCCTTCTTGGAGAAAGGATAATATCCTGGGAATCCGGACCTTACTCCATGAGTAGCCCTTGGATTCACACCAATAAAGATATTTACGCCATATCTTATGATAGATTTTCCTGGTGATAGGCTTTCGTGCCTGAAATAAGGTATCAATGACTGACTCGGAGAAATCACGCTTTGATAAAATCAAGCGTTCAATCTCCAGGCAGTCAGCCTCAGGGAAATTAGATTTGGATGGTTGAAAGGACCTTGAAGTAGAAGGTCCTGTCTCAGCGGCAGAGTCCATGGTGGAAAGGATGACATGTCCACCAGATCTGCATACCAAGTCCTGCGTGGCCACGCAGACGCTATCAAGATCACTGATGCTCTCTCCTGCTTGATTTTGGCAATCAGACGAGGGAGCAGAGGAAACGGTGGAAACACATAAGCCAGGTTGAAAGACCAAGGCGCTGCTAAAGCATCTATCAGCATTGCCTTGGGGTCCCTGGACCTGGATCCGTAACAAGGAAGCTTGGCGTTCTGGCGAGACGCCATGAGATCCAGTTCTGGTTTGCCCCAACGATGAATCAATTGTGCAAACACCTCCGGATGGAGTTCCCACTCCCCCGGATGAAAAGTCTGTCGACTTAGAAAATCCGCCACCCAGTTCTCTACACCTGGGATATGGATAGCTGATAGATGGAAAGAGTGAATCTCCGCCCAGCGAATTATCTTTGAGACTTCTAACATCGCTAGGGAACTCCTTGTTCCCCCTTCATGGTTGATGTAAGCCACAGTCGTGATGTTGTCCGACTGAAATCTGATGAACCTCAGTGTCGCTAGCTGAGGCCAAGCCTGAAGAGCATTGAATATCGCTCTTAGTTCCAGAATGATTATTGGAAGGAGTGTCTCCTCCTGAGTCCACGATCCCTGAGCCTTCAGGGAGTTCCAGACTGCACCCCAACCTAGAAGGCTGGCATCTGTCTTTAAAATTGTCCAATTTGGCCTGCGAAAGGTCATACCTTTGGACAGATGGACCCGAGATAGCCACCAGAGAAGAGAATCCCTGGTCTCTTGATCCAGATTTAGTAGAGGGGACAAATCTGTGTAATCCCCATTCCACTGACTGAGCATGCATAGTTGCAGCGGTCTGAGATGTAGGCGTGCAAAAGGCACTATGTCCATTGCCGCTACCATTGAGCCGATTACTTCCATGTACTGAGCCACCGAAGGGCGAGGAATGGAATTAAGAGCACGGCAGGAATTTAGAAGTTTTGATAACCTGGACTCCGTCAGGTAAATTTTCATTTCTACAGAATCTATCAGAGTCCCTAGGAAGGAAACTCTTGTGAGGGGGGATAGAGAACTCTTTTCCTCGTTCACCTTCCACCCATGCGACCTCAGAAACGCCAACACTATGTCCGTATGAGACTTGGCAACTTGGAAGTTTGATGCCTGAATCAGGATGTCGTCTAAATAAGGGGCCACTGCTATGCCCCGCGGCCTTAGGACCGCCAGAAGTGACCCCAGAACCTTCGTAAAAATTCTTGGGGCTGTAGCTAACCCAAAGGGAAGAGCTACAAACTGGTAATGCCTGTTTAGGAAGGCAAACCTGAGAAACCGATGATGATCTTTGTGTATCGGAATGTGAAGATAAGCATCCTTTAAACCCACTGTAGTCATGTATTTGTTTAAGATCTTTAGATCCAAAATTGGTCTGAAGGTTCCCTCTTTTTTGGGAACCACCAACAGATTTGAGTAAAATCCCTGTCCCTGTTCCTCCTTTGGAACTGGATGGATCACTCCCATAACTAGGAGGTCTTTTACACAGTGTGCCTCTTTCTTTATCTGGTTTGCAGATAATTGAGAAAGGTGAAATCTCCCTTTTGGGGGGGAAGCTTTGAAGTCCAGAAGATATCCCTGGGATATAATTTCCAACACCCAGGGGTCCTGGACATCTCTTGCCCACGCCTGGGAGAAGAGCGAAAGTCTGCCCCCTACTAGATCCGTTACCGGATAGGGGACCGTTCCTTTGTGCTGTCTTAGAGGCAGCAGCAGGCTTTTTGGCCTGCTTACCCTTGTTCCAGGTCTGGTTAGGTCCCCAGACTGTCTTGGACTGAGCAAAAGTTCCCTCTTGATTTGCATTAGAGGAAGTTGATGCCGCACTTGCCTTGAAATTTCGAAAGGCACGAAATTTAGACTGTTTGGCCCTTGATTTGGACCTATCCTGAGGAAGGGCATGACCTTTTCCTCCAGTGATATCAGCAATAATCTCCTTCAAACCAGGCCCGAATAGGGTCTGCCCCTTGAAGGGAATGTTAAGCAGCTTAGACTTTGAAGTAACGTCAGCTGACCATGATTTAAGCCATAGCGCTCTGCGTGCCTGGATAGCAAAACCAGAATTCTTAGCCGTTAGTTTAGTCAAATGAACAATGGCATCAGAAACAAAAGAATTGGCTAGCTTAAGTGCTCTAAGCTTGTCAAGTATGTCATCCAATGGAGTCTCTACCTGTAAAGCCTCTTCCAGAGACTCAAACCAGAACGCCGCAGCAGCAGTGACAGGAGCAATGCATGCAAGGGGCTGTAGGATAAAACCTTGTTGAATAAACATTTTCTTAAGGTAACCCTCTAACTTTTTATCCATTGGATCTAAGAAAGCACAACTGTCCTCGACAGGGATAGTAGTACGCTTTGCTAGAGTAGAAACGGCTCCCTCCACCTTAGGAACTGTCTGCCATAAGTCCCGTGTGGTGGCGTCTATTGGAAACATTTTTTTAAAAATAGGAGGGGGAGAGAACGGCACACCTGGTCTATCCCATTCCTTAGTAATAATTTCTGTAAACCTTTTAGGTATTGGAAAAACATCAGTGCACACCGGCACTGCATAGCATTTATCCAGTCTACACAATTTCTCTGGCACTGCAATTGTATCACAGTCATTCAGAGCAGCTAAAACCTCCCTGAGTAACACGCGGAGGTGTTCAAGCTTAAATTTAAATGTAGAAATATCAGAATCAGGTTGCATCATCTTCCCTGAGTCAGAAAGATCACCCACAGAAAGAAGCTCTCCTTCAGCTTCTGCATATTGTGAGGCAGTATCAGACATAGCTCTTAAAGCGTCAGTATGCTTTCCTCTAAATTCAGGTAGTCTGGCTAATACCGCTGACAGTGTATTATCCATGACTGCCGCCATGTCTTGTAAAGTAAACACTATGGGCGCCCTGGATGTACTTGGCGCCATTTGAGTGTGAGTCCCTTTAGCGGGAGTCAAAGGGTCTGACACGTGGGGCGAGTTAGTCGGCATAACTTCCCCCTCGTCAGATTCCCCTGGTGATAAATTTTTTTAAAGACAGAATATGATCTTTATTGCTTAAAGTGAAATCAGTACATTTGGTACACATTCTAAGAGGGGGTTCAACAATGGCTTTTAAACATAATGAACAAGGAGTTTCCTCTATGTCAGACATGTTTGTACAGACTAGCAATGAGACCAGCAAGCTTGGAAAACACTTTAAATCAAGTTAACAAGCAAATATAAGAAACGGTACTATGCCTTTAAGAGAAACAAATTTTGTCAGAATTTGAAAAACAGTGAAAAAAGGCAGTAAATCAAACGAAATTTTTACAGTGTGTATAATAAGCTAACAGAGCATTGCACCCACTTGCAAATGGATGATTAACCCCTTCAAAAAACGGATCAAAAAAACGATATAGACGTTTTTTAACAGTCACACCAAACTGCCACAGCCTTGCTGTGGGCCTACCTTCCCCAACAAACTATTTTGGAAAGCCTAAGAGCCCTTTAGAGATGTCCTATAGCATTCAGGGGACTCCTGGAGGAAGCTGGATGTCTCAGTCTGTAAAAGTTACTGCGCAAAAAAGCACTAAATTAGGCCCCTCCCACTCAAAGTAACACAGTGGAAAGCCTCAGGAAACTGTTTCTAGGCAAATTTAAGTCAGCCATGTGGAAAAAAACTAGGCCACAATAAAGTTTTACCACCAAAGTATATATAAAAATGTTTAAACATGCCAGCAAACGTTTTATATTGTAAATATAAAAGAGTATTACCTCAGAAAGTAAGCATGATACCAGTCGCTATTAAATCACTGTATTCAGGCTTACCTTACATAAACTTGGTAACAGCAGCATTTTCTAGCATTCACATCTTTTAGAAAAAATCTTAACTGCACATACCTCATAGCAGGATAACCTGCACGCCATTCCCCCGCTGAAGTTACCTCTCTCTTCAGTCATGTGTGAGAACAGCAGTGGATCTTAGTTACAGCCTGCTAAGATCATAGAAATCACAGGCAGATTCTTCTATTTTTCTGCCTGGGACAAGATAGTACAACTCCGGTACCATTTAAAAATAACAAACTTTTGATTGAAGCAAGATAACAGCTACATTTCACCACTTTCCTCTTACTACCTCCATGCTTGTTGAGAGTTGCAAGAGAATGACTGGATATAGCAGTAACCACTACACCCTATGGTTCCTCCTTTCTCGGCTTGTTTTCGGTCGAATGACTGGCTATGACAGTTAGGGGAGGAGCTATATAGCAGCTCTGCTGTGGGTGATCCTCTTGCAACTTCCTGTTGGGAAGGAGAATATCCCACAAGTAATGGATGATCCGTGGACTGGATACACCTTACAAGAGAAATGAAAATTCTAGACCGAAACCGAAAATTCAGGATGCCCTTGGCAGAAAACCGAAAAGGACTTTCCCCCCAAATTATTTTAAAAGTTTTTTTTTCTATAATTTTATTATTAATATAAGACTTTTTATTACACACACACACACATATATATATATATATATATATATACACGTTGATTGCAGTAGCCATGTTAGTCCAGAGATTTAGATATCAAAATAACAAGAGTATTGCATTGAGCAATGATACTTTTTTATTGGACTAACTATACATTTATAAGTTGACAAGCTTTCGGAAGAGTTCCTTCCTTTATCAAGTCTGAAGCAACTTGCTTCAGACTTGATAAAGGAAGGAACTCTTCCGAAAGCTTGTCAACTTATAAATGTATAGTTAGTCCAATAAAAAAGTATCATTGATCAATGCAATACTCTTGTTATTTTGATATATATATATATATATATATATATATATATATATATATATATATATATATATATATATATATATATATATATATATATATATATATATATATATTATATTATATATACATACTTTTAAACAGACCCAATCCTAAATTATTACTTATCTGCATTGAGGTACACACGGCAGGCAGCATGGGGTTAAGCATTAAGACATGGTACTGAGGCACACAGAGGAATGAAGGAGATCGTATTACAAGTGTACTGCTTGTGGATTGTAGCCCAAACAATTACAGTTCTGTCAGTGTGCAAACGGCTCCTACATGTTTATATTCACTCGTATCTGGCCTCTTATAGCAGTCAATGAGGCACAGGAGATTGATTTCATGGTGCATAGGGGTTAATTTAATTTCACATAGAGCATGCAATTTTTGGCCGGTTTTCCCCTCTTTCGGCTGAAATGGTATAGGCCCATTTTCGGACGACAATTTTGGTGGCCGAAATTTCGGTGCATCCCTACCCCAGCAACTTGATTCCAGTAGATGATCTAAATTAGTAACAGCATCTCAACCCAGGGAATTGTTGGTGGTTTCACCTGGGGAGGGATGTGAATTCACGAGGAGGAGCTCAATGTTGACAAGGGGATTGGTGGATAAGTCCACAATTCACCAATTAAGCATGCCACATTTCTTCAATGAAAAAAGACATTGCACTGCCTGGCTGAAAACTCCTTGTCTGACACTTTGAATGACAGATTACTGTGAGGAGAATTCTGGCCTCAGTTTGTTTATCCCCTTTTAAACTATGAGATCTTACACTTCACTCTTACCTCACTCCTCCTCAAGGAGGCAAAAGAAAATGACTGAGGATCAGGGAAAGTGGGATGGATTAAAAGTTCTGGTGTGGTGGGGTGTCAGGAGGGGAATGTTCCCACATGTGATGACTCGTATACCAAAAGCTAGAATATGGTCATTGGCATCCGCAGGCAGGGGCAAGAGGGGGCAACTGCCCACCCCTGGATTATTACTGCCTCCTCCTGTGTCCCTGCAGATCAGTGTGATCATTTTCAGCACAAACATAAAGCAATCACCAATGATCTGCTTGCAGACCGGCAAAGCAACTTTGAATCTCTTCCTCAGTGCAATGCATTCTGGTGCACTAAAATCCCCTTTCAGGTGGTGCAGCAAATTCAAAGTTGCTCTCTCTGCATTTGATCAGCTCAGAGGTGATGTTCCACTGTGGCTCTGCAGTCAGCACTAAGCTGTCTGCTGTGAGCAAGGGATCAGATTAAACACACCCAGCCAGCCATGCTGCTTTCAGTGATGGATCCCATTCCCTGCTCCAGAATGTAAGTTTTGCTTTTTTCCCCCCCTAAAAGAAGCCTCAGTCGAGGCAAAACTATCTAATTTGTAAAATTTGGAAAAAGTATGTAGAGAAGACCAAGATGCAGCCTTGCAAATTTGTTCCACAGAAGCTTCATTCTTGAAAGCCCAAGAAGAGGAAACGGCTCTTGTAGAATGAGCCGTAATTCTCTCAGGAGGCTGCTGTCCAGCAGTCTCATAAGCCAAACGAATTATACTTATAGCTTTCTGACCTTTACGTTTCCCAGAGAAATAAAGAGGGCAGAGGACTGGCGAAAATACTTAGTCGCCTGTAAGTACAATTTAAGAGCATGTACAACATCCAAATTGTGTAACAAACGTTCTTTGGAAGGAGGAGGATTAGGACACAGAGAGGGAACAACAATTTCCTGATTAATATTTGTATTAGAAACATCCTTAGGAAGATAACCTAACTTTGTACGAAAAACCGCCTTATCGACATGAAAAATAGGATAAGGGTAATCATACTGCAGAGTTCCGAGACTCTTCGAGCAGAAGAGATAGCAACAAGAAACAAAACCTTCCAAGATAAATTAATGTCTATGGAATGCAACGGCTCAAACGGAGCCAGCTGTAAAACTTTAGGAACAAGGTTAAGGCTCCAAGGAGGAGCAACAGACTTAAAGACAGGCCTGATTTTGACCAAGGCCTGACAAAAAGATTGCACATCTGCCAAACGTTTATGTAGTAAAACTGATAAAGCAGAAATCTGACCCTTCAGGGTACTGACTGACCATTCCTTCTCCAGGCCTTCCTGAAGAAAAGACAAAATGCTAGGAATTCTAATTCTACTCCAAGAGTAGCCCTTGGATTCACACCAATAAAGATATTTACTCCATATCTTATGGTGAATCTTTCTAGTTACAGGCTTGCGAGCCTAAATCATGGTCTCAATGACCGACTCAGAAAAACCACGCTTAGACAGAATTAAGCGTTCAATCTCCAAGCAGTCAGCTTCAGAGAAACGAGATTTGGATGAAGGAAGGGACCCTGAATAAGGAGGTCCTTCCTCAGAGATAGTGTCAGGGTTTTTTCCCTGTTTTGTTTGTCATGTGCTGCTGGCAGCCATTTTACTCACCTCTTTTGCTGACTATGGTGCATTGTGGGGGATGCTGCTCATTTCCAGTCAGAAACTACTTTAGGAAGAAATCCCAATTTTGTATGTAAAACTACCTTATCCGAATGGAAAATAAGATAAGGAGACTCCTACTGCAATGCAGAGAGCTCTGACATTCTATGAGCAGAAGACATCTCAACAAGAAACAACACTTTCCAAGATAACAACTTAATATCTAAGGAATGCATAGGTTCAAACTGAGCCTTTTGAAGAACATTAAGAACTAAATTAAAGGGACAGTCAACACCAGCATTTTTGTTGTTTAAAAAGATAGATAATCCGGGGGGGGGGGGAAACTTCCGGGAGAAGGCCATGATAGGTCGCATATCAACACTCTGCTCCTGTCTTTTCATCATATTTGCATTATAAAACACTCCAGACGGTTTGTCTATCTATCTCTCAGCCTGATCCTTTAAGCATTAAAGCTCCTGTATCAGACAAGCCTAAGGAAACTGTGATGGACATGACTGAGCACCCGGAGCGAATAATAAGGTTGAGGCCTTTCACTAATCCCCCGGCGAGGCCCTTTTAAGCCTTGTCGTTAGGCAGCGTATTGCATACTGCGCTGAATCTACAGAATTAAGAGGGTGCTAGCACAATTTATATTTTTTTTTCTTTCTGCTTGGTGTGCTGGCCGGCCGATTGCTACAGAGAACAACTATGGACATGATGTGTGCCAACGCCATATTGCAGGCACTGCGGGTCCTTCTCTCGGATCATCACGCGGCCTTGGAAGAACAGCTGACTAAGACATTTTACCCTGAAGGCTTCATGACAGCCCGGCAAGATATTTCAGTCGGCCCTGTCGTGGTGTCGCATTTGGAAGATAACGCTCTGGGGCCCCAGCGTGTTAGACCTACCTCGATCAAAACAGATAAGGTGCGCACTATTGCAGGGCTTGATATGCAAGTCGAGCCCAATGTGAATGCAGGGTGCGGTAAGGGGAATACAAGAGGGATACCCTCAGCTTCTTTACCCCCTGAGGAGCATACAAGCACGAGAGCCTCTTCAGAACACTTACTCCGAGACCATGAAGGTACATGGGCATTAGCACGAAGATCCTCACTGACTTTACAAGTCTTGCGAACCCTTTGTTATACAGAGGCATGGTCGTTTACCCGGGTCATTACTCTGGATCAGGGTTATTCTTTTTCTGTTACCCCTTGGTTAAGGTGTGGACTTTGTGCGCTCTGGCACCCTAGTGTCATAAGAGACTGCATTGCGAGGATTAGCACTGGAGTTGGTTAGCCCTGTCCCTTATAATTTCTAAACAGTTCCAAGTTAAATATTTTGCATACAGATACTGTTTTATGTGCATGCTGTTATACCATAATTTTAAACGTTTACAATATGTGCCACAGTCAGCCTTTCTTGGGGGCTCTTTTCCATTGTGGTGTCTTACTTCTAGTTGTATACAAAGTGTATCCTCTTTCCAAAATAACATTTCAACATCATTGGACATGTTTTTCCTCATAGTATATACTTCCTGCCCTGTCCTTTATAATGTTTAAATCGCTCCAAGTTGAATATTTTATATGTCAATTACTGTTTTATTTGCAAGCTGTTTTACCTTAATTTTAAGTGTTTACAATGTGTGCCACAGTTAGAGTTACTCAGTGGCTTTTTGCCAATGTAGCTGTCTTACTTTTAGATGCATACAAAGTATATCCTCTTACCAAAATTGCATTCTAGCATATATGGACATATCTCTCCTCATAGCATATACCTTTTGATATTGTGACTTCCTCACAGAACTTAAAACGGCTATATTGTTGTTCTAGACTTATTGTGCGGTGTTGTGCAGCTTGCAGCCGGAGCTGTGCATCTTGTGCATATCTACATAGCCAGTATGTACATTTGGAGGAGGGTATAGTACATTACTTAGTCTAAGCTTAAGTTGCACATGTCAGTGAGTAGTTTTTACAACACTGTTTTTGCTTCAACAGATTCTCAAATCACACGAACAGGTACAGCTTTTCCCTACCTTTACTAGATTGCCCTATAAAATGTCCCAAGATTGCCCTTTTTTGCAAGCCGGTCAGCACAGACAATTTTTATTTTTTTAACATAGCATATGTTAATAGCTTCATTTTATATAGCTGGCACCAAAAATCCTTAACTCACTTTCACTGCTCAGATATTTTGCCCTTTTTTTTACACCCTCTGAATAGGTAAATAATAAAAAAACTGAGGTTCTACTAATGAGATCCATGAGTGGTCTCCTACAAACCAAGTAGCTCTCTGTAAATGTCATTATTCCATACGTTGAGAGGCCCAAGAGAGACCTCCTACATGTAATTGAGGGCTTAGCTCTTTTTGTTGGCTAATATTATTTTAAACTGTTTTATTCTTTACAACAAATTTGTAATTTAGTGTGAAATTATTGCTCACCATCCATGCGCTTATTGTATGCACCCTGGGTTTACCACTTTTGCGATAACACTTATTGTTCATTATTTGTGTTACATTTTCTGCTTTTTTTATATGACAATGTGACATTTATGATATACCTTGTTAGCAGTATTCTTGGAGAGCAATTGTATAAAGTTGTAAAGTCTTTTGTGTATGCCAACAATTTTACCTCAATAAAAATATATATAAAAAAAAAAAAAGATAGATAATCCCTTAATTACCAATTTCCCAGTTTTGCATAACCAACACAGTTATAATTATACACGTTTTACCTCTGTAATTACCTTGTATCTAAGCCTCAGCAGACTGTTATCTATATGGAACACATGAACTAATGCCCTCTAGTCGTGAAAAACTATCAAAATGCATTTAGATTAGAGGCGGCCTTCAAGGTCTAAGAAATTAGCCTATGAACCTCCTAGGTTTAGCTTTCAACTAAGAATACCAAGAGAACAAAGCAAAATTGGTGATAAAAGTAAATTGGACTTGACTCTCCCTTTAAGACTCCAAGGAGGAGTAAATGGTTTAAATACAGGCCTGATTCTGACCAAGGCCTGACAAAAAGATTGCACATCTGGTACATCCGCCAGACGCTTATGTAACAAATAGCTAAAAATAAGTGCAACAAGACACTGGAGGGCGCTAGTGGATCCTGAAATCCCAAATAAAATATAATACAAATATTGCTACAATATAGGATACACAACGATATGAAAAGATATGAGGAATGGAAAATGGCACCTGATTAAATGTATAATGACCCAGTATGAGAGTCCACTAAATAAAGTTTATACAGACAGTCTGTTGATTCGATATAGAGTCCAATGTAATATCAGTCAACCGTTATAGCCTCCTAATAGGCGCAGACATGAATCCTCTCTTGAGATGATAGCAGGCGTATCTGTGTAGATTAAAAGATAGAAAAAGACGACCATTGTGTGTATCCACAGCTCAAAGTAGCCCACACATACAGCAACACTCTATTTCCAGGGTACTCACCCTCTGGCCAAGCACACCAATGTGCTTGTGGGCACGGACTGGCTATCAGAGCAGACCAGCTTGCTCTCACCGGCAGCACTCTCCTCACAGACACCGGACAAACAGCAGACTCCCTGGAACGCCAGACAACAGCTGACTCACTGGAACTCCACAGCGGTTCGGTAATGAGCACCTTACGCAGTGAAGGCCCAATACACACCGTCTCCGTGCTCTCTATCTCCCGTAAAATACGCTCATGCTCGGTTGCCGACTCCAACCCGTAATATTAGAGATGATTTCTGTTAATCCCGGTCCAAACAAGGTCTTTCCCTTGTAAGGTATTGCCAAAAGTTTAGACTTGGATGACACATCCGCAGACCAAGGTTTTAACCATAAGGCTCTGCGGGCTAGAACAGCAAAACCTGATATTTTTGCTCCTAGTTTGATAACCTGTAGGGAAGCATCAGTAATAAAGGAATTAGCCAACTTAAGAGCTTTTATCCTATCCTGAATCTCATCAAGGGGAGTGTGTCTTGATAGCATCAGACAAGGCATCAAACCAATAAGCCGCCGCGCTAGTGACGGTAGCAATGCACACCGCAGGTTGCCATTGTAACCCCTGGTGTACATGCATCTTCTTGAGTAACCCCTCTAATTTTTTATCCATAGTATCCTTAAAGGCACAACTATCCTCTATGGGAATAGTAGTTCTCTTGGCCAGAGTGGAAACAGACCCTTCCACCTACCTTGGGGACTGTTTGCCAAGACTCCTTAATAGAGTCCGCTATGGGAAACATCTTTTTAAAAATAGGAGATGGAGAAAAAGGGATACCGGTCTCTTCAATTCCTTAGCAATGATCTCAGTAGCTCGATCTGGGACAGGAAAAACCTCCACCAAGGAAGGTACATCAAAATATTTGTTTAGCTTACTGGATTTCTATGGATTGACTACGTCCGTGGAGTCACTGTCGTCCACAGCAGCGAAAACCTCCTTGAGTAACAGGCCGAGGTGTTCTAGCTTAAATCTGAAGGATACAACTTCAGTATCAGCAAGAAGAGTTACACTGTCAGAATCTAAAATTTCACCCTCAGATGCTCCTAAGGTGTCCTCCTCCTCAGGCTTCTGGGAGGGGGCATTGGAAATAGCAACAACTGCATCAGAAATCGCTTGCTGAATGTCTGTTTTTCCTCTTACACTTTCCCTGAAACATTGGGAAAGCAGACAAAGCATCAGAGAAGCGATGTCTTGCAAAGTAACTCCAGAAGAAGTTAGAGAGGAAGCGCAGTGCACTGCTTGTGTGGGCGGTAAACTGTGGGACGCTTGAGGAGAAAGCTGCGGTAAATATTGAACATTGTCAGATTCCTGAACAGCATCCTCTTTAGAAAACAAAATTTATGCTTACCTGATAAATTCATTTCTCCTGTAGTGTGGTCAGTCCACGGGTCATCATTACTTCTGGGATATTATCTCCTCCCCTACAGGAAGTGCAAGAGGATTCACCCAGCAGAGCTGCTATATAGCTCCTCCCCTCTACGTCACCTCCAGTCATTCGACCAAAGGACCAACGAGAAAGGAGAAGCCCAAGGGTGTAGTGGTGACTGGAGAATAATCCAAAATTTTTTTTAGCCTGCCATAAAAAAACAGGGCGGGCCGTGGACTGATCACACTACAGGAGAAATGAATTTATCAGGTAAGCATAAATTTTGTTTTCTCCTGTTAAGTGTGGTCAGTCCACGGGTCATCATTACTTCTGGGATACCAATACCAAAGCAAAAGTACACGGATGACGGGAGGGACAGGCAGGCTCTTTATACGGAGGGAACCACTGCCTGAAGAACCTTTCTCCCAAAAACAGCCTCCGAAGAAGCAAAAGTGTCAAATTTGTAAAATTTGGAAAAAGTATGAAGAGAAGACCAAGTTGCAGCCTTGCAAATCTGTTCAACAGAAGCCTCATTCTTAAAGGCCCAAGTGGAAGCCACAGCTCTAGTAGAATGAGCTGTAATTCTTTCAGGAGGCTGCTGTCCAGCAGTCTCATAGGCTAATCGTATTATGCTACGAAGCCAAAAAGAGAGAGAGGTAGCCGAAGCTTTTTGACCTCTCCTCTGGCCAGAATAAACGACAAACAGGGAAGACGTTTGACGAAAATCCTTAGTTGCCTGTAGATAAAATTTCAGGGCACGGACTACATCTAGATTGTGTAGCAGACGTTCCTTCTTCGAGGAAGGATTAGGACACAAAGATGGAACCACAATCTCTTGATTGATATTCCTGTTAGTGACCACCTTAGGTAGGAACCCAGGTTTAGTACGCAGAACTACCTTGTCTGAATGAAAAATCAGATAAGGAGAATCACAATGTAAGGCAGATAACTCAGAGACTCTTCGAGCCGAGGAAATAGCCATTAAAAACAGAACTTTCCAAGATAACAACTTGATATCAATGGAATGAAGGGGTTCAAACGGAACACCCTGTAAAACATTAAGAACTAAGTTCAAACTCCATGGCGGAGCAACAGTTTTAAACACAGGCTTGATCCTAGCTAAAGCCTGACAAAAAGCTTGAACGTCCGGAACTTCTGACAGACGTTTGTGTAAAAGAATGGACAGAGCTGAAATCTGTCCCTTTAAGGAACTAGCGGATAAACCCTTTTCTAAACCTTCTTGTAGAAAAGACAATATCCTTGGAATCCTAACCTTACTCCATGAGTAACTCTTGGATTCGCACCAATATAAGTATTTACGCCATATTTTATGGTAAATCCTTCTGGTAACAGGCTTCCTAGCCTGTATTAAGGTATCAATAACTGGCTCAGAAAACCCACGTTTTGATAAAATCAAGCGTTCAATCTCCAAGCAGTCAGCTTCAGAGAAGTTAGATTTTGATGTTTGAATGGACCCTGGATCAGAAGGTCCTGTTTCAGAGGTAGAGACCAAGGCGGACAGGATGACATGTCCACTAGATCTGCATACCAAGTCCTGCGTGGCCATGCAGGTGCTATTAGAATCACTGATGCTCTCTCCTGTTTGATTCTGGCAATCAATCGAGGAAGCATCGGGAAGGGTGGAAACACATAAGCCATCTTGAAGGTCCAAGGTGCTATCAGAGCATCTATCAGAACCGCTCCCGGATCCCTGGATCTGGACCCGTAGCGAGTAAGCTTGGCGTTCTGACGAGACGCCATGAGATCTATCTCTGGTTTGCCCCAACGTCGAAGTATTTGGGCAAAGACCTCCGGATGAAGTTCCCACTCCCCCGGATGAAAAGTCTGACGACTTAAGAAATCCGCCTCCCAGTTCTCCACTCCCGGGATGTGGATTGCAGACAGGTGGCAAGAGTGAGACTCTGCCCAGCGAATTATCTTTGATACTTCCATCATTGCTAGGGAGCTTCTTGTCCCTCCCTGATGGTTGATGTAAGCTACAGTCGTGATGTTGTCCGACTGAAACCTGATGAACCCCCGAGTTGTTAACTGGGGCCAAGCCAGAAGGGCATTGAGAACTGCTCTCAATTCCAGAATGTTTATTGGAAGGAGACTCTCCTCCTGATTCCATAGTCCCTGAGCCTTCAGAGAATTCCAGACAGCGCCCCAACCTAGTAGGCTGGCGTCTGTTGTTACAATTGTCCAGTTTGGCCTGCTGAATGGCATCCCCCTGGACAGATGTGGCCGATAAAGCCACCATAGAAGAGAATTTCTGGTCTCTTGATTCAGATTCAGAGTGGGGGACAAATCTGAGTAATCCCCATTCCACTGACTTAGCATGCACAATTGCAGCGGTCTGAGATGTAGGCGTGCAAAGGGGACTATGTCCATTGCCGCTACCATTAATCCGATCACCTCCATGCATTGAGCTACTGACGGGTGTTGAATGGAATGAAGGACACGGCATGCATTTTGAAGCTTTGTTAACCTGTCTTCTGTCAGGTAAATCTTCATTTCTACAGAATCTATCAGAGTCTCCAAGAAGGGAACTCTTGTGAGTGGAAAGAGAGAACTCTTCTTTTCGTTCACCTTCCATCCATGCGACCTTAGAAATGCCAGTACTAACTCTGTATGAGACTTGGCAGTTTGAAAGCTTGAAGCTTGTATCAGAATGTCGTCTAGGTACGGAGCTACCGAAATTCCTCGCGGTCTTAGTACCGCCAGAAGAGTACCCAGAACCTTTGTGAAGATTCTTGGAGCCGTAGCCAATCCGAATGGAAGAGCTACAAACTGGTAATGCCTGTCTAGAAAGGCAAACCTTAGATACCGGTAATGATTTCTGTGAATCGGTATGTGAAGGTAAGCATCCTTTAAATCCACCGTGGTCATGTACTGACCCTCTTGGATCATGGGCAAAATTGTTCGAATAGTTTCCATCTTGAACGATGGAACTCTTAGGAATTTGTTTAGGATCTTTAAATCCAAGATTGGCCTGAAAGTTCCCTCTTTCTTGGGAACTACAGATTTGAGTAAAACCCTTGTCCTTGTTCCGACCGCGGAACTGGATGGATCACTCCCATTAATAAAAGATCTTGTACGCAGCGTAGAAACGCTTCCTTCTTTGTTTGGTTTGTTGACAACCTTGACAGATGAAATCTCCCTCTTGGGGGAGAGGATTTGAAGTCCAGAAGGTATCCCTGAGATATGATCTCTAACGCCCAGGGATCCTGAACATCTCTTGCCCAAGCCTGGGCGAAGAGAGAAAGTCTGCCCCCCACTAGATCCGGTCCCGGATCGGGGGCCCTCGATTCATGCTGTCTTAGGGGCAGCAGCAGGTTTCCTGGCCTGCTTGCCCTTGTTCCAGGACTGGTTAGGTTTCCAGCCTTGTCTGTAGCGAGCAACAGCTCCTTCCTGTTTTGGTGCAGAGGAAGTTGATGCTGCTCCTGCTTTGAAATTACGAAAGGAACGAAAATTAGACTGTCTAGCCTTAGCTTTGGCTTTGTCCTGAGGCAGGGCATGGCCTTTACCTCCTGTAATGTCAGCGATAATCTCTTTCAACCCGGGCCCGAATAAGGTCTGCCCTTTGAAAGGTATATTAAGCAATTTAGATTTAGAAGTAACATCAGCTGACCAGGATTTTAGCCACAGTGCTCTGCGTGCCTGAATGGCGAATCCGGAGTTCTTAGCCGTAAGTTTAGTTAAATGTACTACGGCATCTGAAATAAATGAGTTAGCTAACTTAAGGGCTTTAAGTTTGTGTGTAATCTCATCTAGTGTAGATGATTCAAGTGTCTCTTCCAGAGACTCAAACCAAAATGCTGCTGCAGCCGTGACAGGCGCAGTACATGCAAGAGGTTGCAATATAAAACCTTGTTGAACAAACATTTTCTTAAGGTAACCCTCTAATTTTTTATCCATTGGATCTGAAAAAGCACAGCTATCCTCCACCGGGATAGTGGTACGCTTAGCTAAAGTAGAAACTGCTCCCTCCACCTTAGGGACCGTTTGCCATAAGTTCCGTGTGGTGGCGTCTATTGGAAACATTTTTCTAAATATCGGAGGGGGTGAGAACGGCACACCGGGTCTATCCCACTCCTTAGGTATAGGAAAAACATCAGTACTCGCCGGTACCGCAAAATATCTATCCAACCTACACATTTTCTCTGGTATTGCAACTGTGTTACAATCATTCAGAGCCGCTAATACCTCCCCTAGTAATACACGGAGGTTTTCCAGCTTAAATTTAAAATTTGAAATATCTGAATCCAGTCTGTTTGGATCAGAACCGTCACCCACAGAATGAAGTTCTCCGTCCTCATGTTCTGCCACCTGTGACGCAGTGTCTGACATGGCCCTAATATTATCAGCGCACTCTGTTCTCACCCCAGAGTGATCACGCTTACCTCTTAGTTCTGGTAATTTAGCCAAAACTTCAGTCATAACAGTAGCCATATCCTGTAATGTGATTTGTAATGGCCGCCCAGATGTACTCGGCGCTACAATATCACGCACCTCCCGAGCGGGAGATGCAGGTACTGACACGTGAGGCGAGTTAGTCGGCATAACTCTCCCCTCGTTGTCTGGTGAAATATGTTCAATTTGTACAGATTGACTTTTATTTAAAGTAGCATCAATACAGTTAGTACATAAATTTCTATTGGGCTCCACTTTGGCATTAGCACATATAGCACATGTATCTTCCTCTGAATCAGACATGTTTAACACACTAGCAATTAACTAGCAACTTGGAAATGCTTTTTCAAGTAATTTACAATAATATGAAAACGAACTGTGCCTATAAGCAGCACAGAAAAAATTATGACAGTTGAAATAAATAAATTATAGCATCAAATCTTTGTAAGAAATATACAATTTTAGCAAAGGATTGTTCCCATTAGCAAAGGATAACTAACCCTGACAGCAGAAAAAATACACAAATAAACGTTTTTTATCACAGTCAACTACAATCTTCACAGCTCTGCTGTGAATGATTACCTCCCTCAAAACAAGCTTTGAAGATCCCTGAGTTCTGTAGAGATGAACCGGATCATGCAGGAAGAAAATGAACCTCTGACTGAGTTTTTTGATGCGTAGTAAAAGCGCCAAAAATGGCCCCTCCCCCTCACACATAACAGTGAGAGAGATCAGTAAACTGTTTAAATTTAAACAAAACTATTGCCAAGTGGAAAAAACAGTGCCCAAAACATTTTTTCACCCAGTACCTCAGAGAAATAAACGATTTTACATGCCAGCAAAAAACGTTTAACCTCAATAAATTAATTGTTATTTAAAAACCTATTGCAAGTCCCTGCAAATTAGGTTAAGTCTATGCATACAGTATAAATCCAGTGAAGTACTATTCCCCAGAATACTGAAGTGTAAAATATACATGCATGACAGCCTGATACCAGATACATCTACTGTATTTAAGGCTGAGTTTACATTATAACGGTATGGCAGGATTTTCTCATCAATTCCATGTCAGAAAATAATAAACTGCTACATACCTCTTTGCAGATTAATCTGCCCGCTGTCCCCTGATCTGAAGTTTACCTCTCCTCAGATGGCCGAGAAACAGCAATATGATCTTAACTACTCTGGCTAAAATCATAGAAAAAACTCAGGTAGATTCTTCTTCAAATTCTACCAGAGAATGAATAACACACTCCGGTGCTATTATAAAATAAACTTTTGATTGAAGGTAATAAACTAATTAAAATCACCACAGTCCTCTCACACATCCTATCTATTCGTTGGGTGCAAGAGAATGACTGGAGGTGACGTAGAGGGGAGGAGCTATATAGCAGCTCTGCTGGGTGAATCCTCTTGCACTTCCTGTAGGGGAGGAGATAATATCCCAGAAGTAATGATGACCCGTGGACTGACCACACTTAACAGGAGAAAATGTTGGCTCAGAAAAAATTCTATCCCTATAGTTTAAAGTTCTCTCAATACATGAGGAACAGAAAGGGATTGGTGGTTCCACATTGGCATTAAAACATAAAAAACAGGTGACACCTTGCAGAGCATCTTGGTCCATCTTGACTCAAAATAAATCAATTATCATAAAAAGATTACATTTTATTAATAAAAGTAAAAAACATAAAAAAAAGTTACTGTCACTTTAAATTTTAAACGGTAACCTTTTAACTTTTTTTTTTATATAATTTTAAGTGTAGAGAGGCTAAAACAACCCTGCAAAACACCTCTACACCTCAGCAGTACTTTGCTGAGGTGCCTACCTTCCTCTGAGCAGGAGCCGTTTCCTCACGAACACAACCGGAACCTAGCAGCAGCTGCAGAATTCGGTCACCGGTTTTAAACACGCATATATATCAGAAAATGCGTAGTATGACAGGAAGATGTACAACTTCACCCTACAATGAAGCGGGAAGTGAACAGAAAAGGCGTGCAATCAATTGCTGCTTCCTCTAGTACCGCCCATCGTGGGCGTGCCAATAAGTCATCTCCCGGTCGCCTATTATTAGTTATGAAACCGCCGGGAGATGTGAAACCCCACAATAAATCCAGCCCCAGTGCCTGCGTCTAAGCTGCCCATAGTTTCTCCTATGTCCCTAGGAGAATCTATGCCTCTTATAAAGAGCCTAATTCCAATGAGGTCTGTCCCATTTTAAGAAATAAAGTGCCCAACTTTTTCTGAGTTCTTTCTACCCCCAGAAAATAAAGCCAACACTTACCTCATATTCTGCCTGACAGCATTGCAGCTCCCAGGTTTGAGAGGTCCTCTCCCTCACATGGACCTGTGAAACAAAAGAAAGCCCTTAGTAATATCCCTCAGGTTTTCAGGGTTAGGGCAGCATCAGTATATGGGAGGCGCAGTGAGAATTATGTCCCACAAGTTCCCATTGCTCTAAAGCCACCACTGCTCTACTGAAGAGACTGATATGGACTACGACTACACCCTAGGACAAAGCAGCACAATCTTGCATTACTTAAAAAATAAATTCTTGATTGAAGAATATTTTTCTAACACCTAACTTTACCACTTCCTTGCTCTAACGTAGGCAAAGAGAATGGCTGGAGTGGGAGGGAGGGGAAGTGATATTTGTCAGCTTTGCTGTGGTGCTCTTTGCCGCCTCCTGCTGGGCAGGAGTGGTGCTCCTAGTAGTAATTAGATGATCCATGGACTCATCATGTCATTAAAAAGAAATTAAAAAAGTATTTGTAAGTATATCTGTGCGCCTATGTGAGAGTGTAATTATGTGTAGGTATGTGTGTAAGTATGTGTGTAATTATGTGTGTAAGCATGTGTGGGTAAGTATATGTGTAAGTGCGTGTATGTAAGTATATATTTAAGTGTGTGTGTAAGTATATGCATGTGTAATTAAATGTGTAAGTATGTTTGTGTAATTATATGTGAAAGTATATATGTGTGTGTAATTATGTATGTGTAAGTACAGTATGTGTGTGTGTAAGTAAATGTGTGGATAATTATGTGTGTATTATTATATATGTGTGTAGGTATATGTGTAAGTATGTGTGTAATTATGAATGTGTAAGTACAGTATGTGTAAGTATATGTGTTTATAATTATGTGTGGATTATTATTAATGTATATAAGTATATGTGTAAGTATGTGTGTGTGATCATATGTGAAAATATTTGTGTGTGTAATTATGTATGTGTAAATACAGTAATTATGTGTGTAAGTAATGTTTGTATAATTATGTGTGGATTCTTACATGTGTGTAAGTATATGTGTGTGTAATTATGTTTGTGTAAGCATATGTGTGTGTAATTGTATGTGTAAGTATATGTGGGGTATAAGTATATGTGTGTGTAATTGTATGTGTAAGTATATGTGGGGTATAAGTATATGTGTGTGTAATTATGTGTGTAAGTATATGTGTGTGTAATTATATGTGTAAGTATATGCGTGCGTGTGTGTGTGTTTACCAGTATTTTGAGTCTGATCTGAATTCTGAAGGTATAAGAGTTTACAAACAGCCCCCCCCCCCCCCCGAAAAAAGAGTTGTGCAGGCGCCCACGGATATAGTTGTTGTTTTTTTAATGCCATTTATTTATGTAGGCTCACATATTTACCTGGGCAATCTGATATTTCTTTTGGTTGAAAAAGTGAAATATTTATTCTAAAAGGAACATACCAATAAGTATCTAAATACAGATGGATACAATGAAAGGTATATTTTGCTAAAATACTAACACCACAGAGACAAGTGAAACTTGTGGGTCACATTAAATTCAAGTAAACTTAAAAATAAAGCTGTCATTTTGAGTATAGCCTCATAGCAGCCGATCATACATTAAATACAGTTCTAATGTACTATTACTGTAAACTCAAACTAATGAAAAAAAAATATTTAAGGTGCAGTATTTTTTATTTTATTTTATAAAACACTACGATGAAGTTATTTATAACAAATATAGATGTTAAATATTTTCCAACCGATATTCTTAGTAAAGACAAAATGTAGGCCAAGCCAAATATAATTAAGTGACTGTATAAATAATTAAGCAGTCTCTTTAGACATAAAACAAAGCACAGAGATAGTTATGGAAATTAATTAAACACCAGTTAATTGCTTAAAAAAATATATATGCTGAGTCCATTAACTATAATATCCTAATTGCATCAACTCATGAAAACAAAAAGAATGACCATACTTGGTTCTACTGAATATATAGCATTTCACACATTTAGGTATAAACATCATGAATACCATTCTCTTCTTGATAGTTTAAGTTTAATTTATAGACCAAGCAAGATAAAAAAAACAACAGAACCACCAACAAAAATGCATTACAGGATCTAACTGATTTAAAGTGAAGGTAAACCAAACTACTCTGCAATACATCAATGAATAGATTAACCCAAATAAATATGATGTTCATTCATCAATATTTCTAAAGTTCAATATTACCTTAGATATTTGTCAAATTTTGCATTGATTCCGCTATCCTAAAATCAACCCGATATTTTTTTTTTCTTTTCTAAACAACGGTCACGTTGTTTAAACATCCAATTGATTCTTTTGCTGTTAGCAGCCGTCAATTGACGTAATCAGGGTATGGTTACTTCTGCGCATGCCTAACTTTTCGTAGTTTATACTAGCAAAGCGAGCGCGTCCACGGTTAGCGCATGAGCATTACCCCAATCATTTGCCAGTCATAGTTTCCACCAGCATCGGATCGCAAACGGCAACAAAGTAGAAACATTTCAATCGCTCCTTCTACTCAGAGCATCGCTTTCATTTTATCGGTAAGCTTTTATACGCATTCTTGTACAAACTAATATTGGCAAAAACTAGTATTGGCGCATGCGCTGCAAGGGGCGATGACCGGGACTAACGCATGCGCAAATGTGAGAAGTTAGGATGCGCAGTTGTTAGATGCTCGATGTGCACGAGCCTATTAGACACGTATAGAGCGGGTGGGACCGCTCTATACGTCACTGTGTAAGAAAGCCGGAAATTATCAATGGGAGGAGAATCGGAAGGCAACGAGCATAAAAATATAAGTATATAAATCATGTAAAAAAAATTTTTTTTTGAAAAAACAAAAACTTAGCGACTGGTTTTAATACTGCAAAAGGATTCTCAATATCAGTTTTTAATGCCCAAACTTTACCTTCACTTTAAACGATTAAGCTAGTAAAAATAGCAATACGTATGAAGTCACAGGGCAGGAGTAAAAAAATAATTATCACTAAGCAATTATTGTGAGCAAGCAAAAACATTAAATGAATAAACAGTGTTCATATACTAGAATGCATAAGTTGCTGCCTTGCACTACTGCTTAACTAGAACAGGAGACATCTCTAGGTTTAAGATGGTGGTGTCCAAGCTCAAGGTCTGTGAAGAACAATGTACATCACTAAATTATACTAAAAAGTGTGTAAAAAGAGGCATATTGATGTAAAAAGTGTGTTAAATCTATGGACACTAGGGAAGAACCAGTAGCAACCAGAGTTAACACTGGAAGCAGTGATAGTCTTGAAACTGATCGAGTGATCTGTGACCTAGCACTGGTCTACTAAACTGGTCATATTTCTCGATAAGGCACATTCCAGAATAAAACCTGTTTAACATAGCACAAGGATCTCTAAAATTTGAGATACAAAAGATAATGCACCAAACAGCACCATTTCTCCAATTTGCTAGCCAATAGCTGTGCGGGCAAGCTGCTGCCAAGCTGGATAGCCCGCACGGCTATTGGCTAAGAGGTGGAAACATCACCTCACAGCAAAATAGCGTTCTGCCGTGGGCTGCCTGAGGTGCTTAGCACAGCAAATGTATTTTATACTTCATGACTGACAACATTTGTCACTTTAATGAAACAAAAAAATTCAGTCAAGAAGCCAACAAAACAGCTGCGGTCTTCTGACACCATCTAGAACCAGAAAAATTAAGAAACATACTAGAGGATTGACTAAACATAGTCTGTAAACAGAATATCCTAATAAAATCCAAAATATCAAGAAGCTTCTTCTTCAATACAGAAATTATTCTAACAGTAGGAATTGCTAAAAGAAACTAAACCTTTCAAGACAAAAACTGAGAATCCAATTAGAGGATAGGATCAAAAAAGAGCAACCTTCAAGTTTCTTAGAACCAAAAGAGAAGAAATTGGTTTTACCATGGAGGAAGGATAGCAATATTTTTCTAAAACAAAACTGAAAGGACCGGAAAACTGGCAGATAAACCCTTTTCCAAACCATCCTGAAGAAACTGAAAAAATCAAGGAATTCTAAAATGGTGCCAGCAAATACCACACACACACACACACACACATAAGAAATAAAGGCCTTCCAAAACCTATGAAAAAACCTTCCTTGACACAGGTTTACAGGACCAAATCAAGGCCTCAGTAACAGATTAAAAAAAAAAAAACCCCACCTCTGTCCAAAAACTAGCTAAGATTCGAAAAACTGATGAAAAAACGTCCCTTGAGACAGAAGGCCGTTGCAAAGAGAAAGAGGACACAGAGAACAACACAACATTTATACCAGATCTGGTAACAAAGTCCTATGAGGCCAAACTGGAGGAATCAGATTTACTGATACTTCTTATTCCTGGCTATCACTCATGGAAACAGAACAAGATATGGAAATATGTAAGCCAGAAAAAGCAACAACGAAGAAGCTACTAGAGAAGCCACAAACTCCACCTTAGGATCCCTGACCTCTCAAAATATCTGGGAAAATTGAAGTACAACCTAGAAGCCATCAGATCTATTTTTGGAAAACATCAATCAATCCCCAATTTGATAGAAAGCTTCTAGATGACGAGACCACTCCTAGCGACTGAGGAGTCAGCTTCCCAATTTCTCACTCCTAGAATATGAACTGCATAAATTAAAAAAAGATAAGTCTCTGCCCAGAACAAAATTAAGGACACCTCCCTCATCACCAGGGAATTACGAGTTCCCTCTTGATGACAGAAGAAACCCACACCTGTGACATTACCCGATTGGAAACTCATATAAGAAGAGCACTGAAGATTGCATCGAATTCCAGAACATATATAGGTACTTTCACCTATCGAGGAGACCAAACTCCCTGCGCTCTCAGAGACCCCCAAACTGTACCCCATCCTGAAAGACTTGGATTTGTTGGCACCATAGTCTAATTTGGACAAACAAAAATCATGAAACTAAGCAAATGGAATAGCATCTGATGCTGCAATCATCAGACCTTATACCTCCATGCAAAGAAACTATGGATGAAAAAGAACTGAACAAGCTGAAAGTATCTTCTGTCTCCTATAGGTATTTCAAAGATAGTATCATAGAGACTAAGTCTATAATGACACCTATGAATATAACTCTAGTAGGAAGAGAAAGATAACACTTTGGAAAATTGATTCTCCAATCATGCTCTTGAATAAATGAATCTGTTAGAACAATTCTGAGAGCAGTAGCCAAACCAAAAGATCAATAAATTGAAAAAGCTTGTCCAGGAATACAACACTAAGAAACTAATGATGATCCCTGTGATATGGATATAAAGAAAAGCATTTGTCAAATATATTATTTACACAAACTGCATTTGTAGATCAAGAAGCAAAATTGTCCAAATTGTCTCCATCTTGAAAAAATTGTTTAAAGTTTTTAAATCCAGAACTAGTCTGCAAGTCCCCTGCTTCTTGTGAACAATAAAGATGTTGTAATAAAACCGCTGGCCTAGTTCCAACCTTAGAACTGGGACTATAATTCACAAATACTCCAGATCTAAGACTGACTGGGAAAAGACCCTTGCCTTTACAAGATTCTTGAAACCAAGAGACATAAGAAACCTTTCCCTGGGGGAACTTGATCTGAAATAAAATCTGTATCCCTAAAAACTATATTCAGAGTCCATTGATTGAAACAAAACCCCCTGAAAAAGGCATCATCTACCCCCTACCACAAGTTCTGGATAGGAGGCTATACCTTCATGCTGACTTAAAGGGACATTATACACTAGATTTTTATTTGCATACATTTTTTGTAGATGATCCATTTATAATAGCCTATACAGTTTTTTTTTTAAAGTATAGTTTTGCGTATTTTTAAATAACATTGCACTGATTTTCAGACTCCTTACCAAGCCCCAAAGTTTTAGTTATAGGAGAATACTGATGTATACCTACTCCAGCTTGCTCCTGTTTGTGTAAAACATAAATTATGCTTACCAGATAATTTAATTTCCTTCTGTATAAGGAGAGTCCACTACATCATTCCTTACTGTTGGGAAATACTGAACCTGGCCACCAGGAGGAGGCAAAGACACCCCAGTCAAAGGCTTTAAATACCTTTCCCACTTCCCCCATCTCTTAGTCATTCTGCCGAGAGAACAAGGAACAGTAGGAGAAATATCAGGGTATAAATGGTGTCAGAAGAAAAATATAATTTAGAGGGCCACCCATCGGGGAACACGGGTGGGGGCCGTGGACTCTACTTATACAGAAGGAAATTATCTGGTAAGCATAATTTATGTTTTCCTTCTTAATATAAGTAGAGTCCACGGCATCATTCCTTACTGTTGGGAAACTTATAGAGCTCTAGAGGACACTGAATGATAACGGGAGGGACAAAAAGAGAGGCGGACCCTAATCTGAGGACACCACAGCCTACAAAACCTTTTTCCCGAAAGCTGCTTCTACCGAAGCAAAAACATCAAACTTGTAAACTTTGGAAAAGTATGTAAGGAGGACCAGGTAGCCGCCATACAAATCTGATCCATAGAGGCCTCGTTCTTAAAGGCCCAAGAGGCAGCCACTGCTCTAGTAGAATGAGCCGTAATCATCTGAGGAGATTAATGTCCCGCTGACTCATAAGCAAAGCGGATAATACTCCTTAACCAAAAAGATAAGGAAGTCGAAGAGACCTCCTGACCCTTATGCGTCCCAGAATATACAACAAACAAGGAAGAAGTTTGTCTAAAATCCTTAGTAGGCTGAAGATAGAACTTCAAGGTGCGAACCACATACAAATTATGAAGCAAACGTTTCTTCGAAGGAGGAGGATTGGGACACAAGGAAGGAACCACAATCTCTTGATTGATATTGCGGTCTGACATAACCTTCGAAAGAAAACCCAACTTAGTACGTAGGACAGTCTTATCAGAATGGAAAACCAGAAAAGGAGACTGACATTGAAAGGCAGCAATCTCAGATACTCTGCGCGGAGAAGCAATAGCCAGTAAAAAAAGAACCTTCCAGGACAACAATTTAATGTCAATTTCATGCATAGGCTCAAACGGAGCCCGTTGCAAAACCTTAAGAACAAGAATTAGACTCTAAGGAGGAGCCTTAAATATAAACACAGGTCTAATCCTAATCAGAGCCTTAACAAAGGACTGTACATCTGGAAGCTCCGAGAGCCTCTTGTGCAGTAAAACAGACAGCGCCGAAATCTGTCCCCTCAGGGAACTGGCAGAAAGGCCCTTCTCCAGTCCATCCTGGAGAAACGACAGGATCCTGGCAACCTTAGCTTTATCTCAGGGAAATCCACGCTCTTCACACCAGAATAAGTAGGTTCTCCACACCTTATGATAGATGTGATGAGTAACCGGCTTACAAGCTTGAATGAGAGTATCAATCACTGTCTCCAAAAAACTCTTGGCTAGGTCTAAGCGTTCAATCTCCATGCAGTCAGCCTCAGAGAATCTAGATTTTGATGAACAAAGGGACCTTGTTCCAGCAGATCCCTGCGACGAGGTAACTTCCACAGAGGAGATGATGACATCCTCACCAGATCCGCGAACTACATCCTTCGCGGCCACTATGGAGCAATCAGTATCATTGATGCCAGCTCCTGCTTGATGCGGGCCACTACACGAGGAAGAAGTAGTAATGGCGGGAAAAGGTAAATTAGACTGAGCTTCCAAGGCACTGCTAATACATCTATTAGCTCCGCCTGAGGATCCCTGGACCTCGACCCATATGTGGGTAGCTTAGTATTGAGACGAGACGACATGAGATCTATCTCCGGCGTCCCCCACTTGTTGCATATCTCGGCAAACACTTCGGGTTGGAGAGACCATTCCCTCGGATGAAAGGATTGTCTGTTGAGAAAATCCGCTTCCCAGTTGTCCACACCCGGAATGTGGATCGCTGACAGTGAACAGCTGTGGGCCTACGCCCACTCCAGAATTCGAGATACCTCCCTCATTGCTAGTGAGCTTCTCTTTCCCCCCTGATAGTTGATGTAAGCCACTGAGGTTATATTGTCTGATTGGAATCTGATAAACCGGGACGAACCCAGAAGGGGCTAAGCCTTCAGAGCATTGAAGATTGCTCAAAGTTCCAGAATGTTGATCGGGAGGGAGCGTTCCTCCTGAGACCACAGGCCCTGTGCCACCTTGGCACCCCAAACAGTTCCACAACCTGATAGACTTGTGTCCGTAGTCACAATATCCCAGGATAGTCTTAAAAAGTATGTCCCTCAGGACAGATGATCTGCACAGAGCCACCAAGAGAGCAATTCTCTCGACCGGTTGTTCAGAGAGATCTGTTGAGACAGATTCGAATGATCGTAGTTCCACTGCCTCAGCATGCACAGTTGCAGAAGTCTTAGATAGCAAAGGGAATGATGTCCATGCTGGACACCATGAGACCAATTACCTCCATACACTGAGCCACAGAGGGCCTTAAGGAGGTCCAAAGGGCAAGACATGCCGAAGCAAGCTTTCAACATCTCTCGTCTGTTAAAAATATCCTCATGGATATGGAGTCTATTATAGTACCTAGGAATTCTACCCTGGTGCTTGGAATAAGAGAACTCTTTTCTATATTTATCTTCCATCCATAAGATCGAAGAAGAGAGAGAAGAGATTCCAAATGGACCTCCGCCAGAAAAAGGTAGGGAGCTACTAATATACCCCTGGTTCTGGCAGTGGCTAGAAGAGCCCCTAGAACCTTCGTAAAAGTTATTGGGGCAGTGCTGGTCCAGGAACGCAAACCTTATGAACTGGAAGTGATCCTTGTGGATTGGAACATGAAGGTAAGCATCCTTCAGATCTACAGTGGTCATGAACTGTCCTTCCTGAACTAAGGAAAGGATGGACCTTATCATATCCATCTTGAACGAGGAGACGTTTAGAAATTTGTTTAAGCACTTTAGGTCCAGAATCAGGCAAAAAGTTCCCTCCTTCTTTGGGACCATGAAAAGGTTTGATAATATATTCCAAACCTCTTTCTGCGAAAGGTACCAGGACAATGACCCCGAAGGAGGACAGATCCCGCACGCACCCCAGAAAGACTTCCCTCGTTTCTGGTCTGGAAGACAGGCTTGAGAGGAGAAATTTGCCCTTGGGTGGATGAGACTTGAAACCTATCTTGTATCCCTGAGCTATGACCTCCAGGACCCATGGATCCTGCACGTCCCTGAACCAAGCTTCTGAAAAGAGCGACAAGACTCCCCTACCCAATCCAGCGCCAGATCGGGGGCCGCCCCTTCATGCCGATTTAGTCTCGGCTGGCTTCTTGCTCTGCTTGGATTTATTCCAGGAATGAGCTGGCTTCCAAGTACTCTTGGTTTGCTCGGGCTTAGCGGAGGGCTGCTGTCGTTGGGATTTATCAGAACAAAAGGAACGAAAATTATAACTTTGTCCATTAGACTTGTTCTTTTTATCCTGCGGTAGGAAGGCACCCTTGTACCCTGTAACCGTGGAGATAATGGAGTCCAGGCCTGGACCAAATAAAATCTTTCCCTTAAAAGGGAGGGAGAGAAGTCTGGACTTAGAAGTCATGTCCGCAGACTAGGACTTCAGCCAGAGCGCCAGACGGGTCTGAACTGAAAAACCAGACACCTTAGCATTTAGGCGAATAACCTGCATGTTTGCATCACAGATAAAAGTAGCCTTGGGGGGGTTTCCTCCTTCTGAGAAGACTAAGATCTTTGAATATTGTTCTGATAAAGGGAACAAAAACGTCCACCCAAATTTACCCGTTGGTCTGGACTTCATACCCTGGGCAAGAAAGCTCCCTTGCCCGATTGTCACAGAGGAAAGAATAGAATCCAAACCGGGACCGGAAAGGTTCTTACCCTTAAAGGCCAGAGTCAGGAGATTAGACTTGGAAACTATATCAGCTGACCAGGACTTAAACCAAAGAGCCTTTCTGGCAAAGCTGTATTTTTGGCATTAATACGGAGTATTCTGTAGAATTGTGTTGCAAATAAAGGAATGTGCTGTCTATAAACACTATAAGGCCTGACCAATGAAATAAGTCAGAAAATTCAATTTTTTTCAATGTGAACTCATTATTGCACCATTAGACCAAATTGAAATAAAAAAAATCCAAATATAATACATTTATGTATCATATTTAATACACTAGGAGTTTGAAGTTTTTACATCATAGATTTATTTTTAGAAACTTAAACCTTTGGAACATTTGCAATAAATTCTTGCCAAACAGTAACCTTTTAACATCTTAAATATTTATTTTGCATATTATTTATTTAACTTTTTCAGTTATAACTTGTCCAAATCATTTTAAAATATTACTAAAAAAAAGAAAAGTTATTCTTCTTATAAAATTGGTGCCCTGAAAACACGTCTGCTACTTCAGAAAGGCTGTCAATTTTGATTATGTATCTAACCGGACTCTACTGCGTGTAATGCATCGATAATCCACCAGAGGGAAAAGAGACATGCATCAGAAACTATGCAACTTGTTTTTCAGGTGAACATTCTTTGTATGATTACCATAAATTTGACACATCGCAATGATTTCACAACAATACTTTGTATCGACTTGTAACAGATTCACCAACCAAAAAGGCAAATCACGTAATTTGAATAGCCTATAACATACCACATGGATCCAATCACGTGATAACTCTTGGATCACGGAATACTCACCACACTGCAAGCACAGACTGCAACCAAACATGTATCCTATTGTACAGCAGTACAAGGTTATAAGAATTCAAGGTACTTTATCAAGCATATTTTATCCAATATAGGAGGGAGACGTCCCCACATTTTAATCGCTTTTTAGAATATGTCTGTTTTTTAATAAATGTTAAGTTTATATATATATTTCTGCCATCCTATTTAGCTTGCTTTATAGCACCTTGCTTTATAGCCAGCTTCATATAGATTTTCATTTAATCTGCAAGAGAGGTGCATATTTAGTAGCTTGGCTTAAAGGTAATATATATTTTAAGCTCAATACTAGTTTCTTTTTTACCGCAAATTAAAAAGCATGCTAAAACCATTAACCCATAGCGCGCCTGCGCTACTGGTGAACGCTAAAAGCTAAATCCCGAAGGTAACAGACAGAAATTTAGCGCAGGTGACATAAAACATATTGTGCATAGTGCCAAAAAGTGATAGTATAAGGTGTATGGAATTTGTCCCCAGACTACGTGTATCAGGTGTACATGTCCATACTAATAGGCTTGTAAAATGCAGGTACTTGCCAATCAACACCTCCGTCCACTAGGCTTACCTCAGCTGCAGCAATTTTTTTAAAACATTTAAATAACCGGTGACCGTATACACACTATATCCTTGAAAAAGCCTGCTGTTTACATGAGAATATTTACCAAAATTGTGTATATGATATAAATGGCACGTTTCACACACTCCAATAAACTATAAGAAACTGTGACATCGTTTTTTTTTTTTCCGGGGGGCGGGGGCACGGACATTTAGAGAGCAAAATATATACAGCCGCTGTTAAAAAGAATGGGAAATATGGAGGCCAATTGATTCAATATTGACACTGATGATTGCCTAATGCGTTTGAATGCTATTTTTTCACTTAACTAATATAGCCAATTCATGAAATCTGTGCAATTAATTGCTGAATGCAAAATATTTACTATTTAGCACAACCGTTATAAAGGTTATGTCAAACATACCCGTGCGTTGTTGCTTACAACTTTTATCTACTAACATTTGCGCATAGTTGCTTTTTAAGCAAAAAACAACCAACATAAAGAAATAATAAAAGATGGAAAGCACAAGTAATAAGTACATAAATATACCTTTACTGAATTAAGCATTTTACCTTGGAATACATACTGCTATCTATGATCAGTTATACTTCACAGGAGAGTTTTAGTAAAATTATAATTAAAACATTTTCACAGTATTCATGGGTTTGGAAAATCTAGGAAATGAAAACGTGATTACCTCATATTTTGAGGGGTTAGCAAAATAAACTGCCGAAATCTCTGGTTATCTGCCATTGTGAGCATCATATCCATAGATATTCTTCTATTCACCATGTCCTATAATAAACCATACAGGTAAACATTAACAGCCAAATTATGTTATAGACATATATACATACACATATGAATCATTCTAAATGCACTAATACAATGTCTTATCAAACTAAGCTCCATGCAATTGTTACTATTATCAGAAAGAGACAACATATCATGCAAGTGCCATGACATTAGGCACAGAATTGCAAAGAACATTAATCAAATGTAAAAAAGTAGAGAGTCTTGCACATGAGTCACTATTAATTGTAAACTACATTTAAATGTGATGATTTAAAGGACAGATAGACTTGTGAGCTTACCAATGAATCCAAGCATTCAATTTAAACAGAAACCCAAGATAGCTCACATTTTCATTAACAGTTTTATAGTGTTTTCAAAGGATATGGGAGGGATTAATTGTTTAACATGACTGTTACAATAAGTAAATAGATTCCACCAAGTTATTGTAACAAAACCTTCCAAGATAACTTAATATCTATGGAATGTAAAGGCTCAAACGGAGCCTGTTGCTAAACCTTAAGAACTAAGTTAAGGCTCCAAAGAGGAGAAACAGACTTAAACACAGGCCTGATTCTGACCATGGCCTGACAAAAGGATTGAACATCTGGAACATCCGCCAGACGCTTATGTAACAAAACAGATAATGCAGAAATTCTGACCATTTAGAGAACTGGCTGACAAACCTTTCTCCAGAACTTCCTGGAGAAAGGACAAAATCTTAGGAATCCTGACCCTACTCCAAGATAAATAAACGATATTTACGCCATATCTTATGGTAAATCTTTCTAGTAACAGGCTTGCGAGCCTGAATCATGGTCTCAATGACCGACTCAGAAAAAAAGCGTTCACTCTCCAAGCAGTCAGCTTCAGAGAAACGAGATTTGGATGAAGGAATGGACCCTGAGTTAGAAGGTCCTTACTCAGAGGCAGCCTCCAAGGTGAAAGAGATGACATCTTCACTAGGTCTGCATAACAGGTTCTGAGAGTCCAGGCAGGAGCTATTAGAATTACTGATGCTTTCTCCTGTATGATACGAGCAATGACTTGTGGAAGGAGAGCAAACGGAGGTAACTGGTATGCTAGACTGAAAACCCAAGGTACCGCCAGAGCATCTATCAGGGTGGCCTGAGGATCTCTCGACCTTGAACCGTACCTCGGAAGCTTGGCGTTCTGTCGAGACGCCATCAGATCCAACTCCGGCACCCCCCATTTGAGGGTTAACCTGGAGAACACCTCTGGATGGAGTGCCCACTCCCCGGGATGAAAAGTCTGTCTGCTCAGAAAATCCACTTCCCAGTTGTCCACCGCTGAAATGTGGATGGCAGATAGACAACAATTGTGGGCTTTCAGTCCACTGAATAATCCAAGCCACCTCCTTCATGGCTAAGGAACTGGTTGATGTAAGCCACTGAGGTGATATTGTCCGACTGGAATATGATAAACCGTGCTAAGGACAACTGATGTAAATCGCTCTCAACTCCAAGATAATTATGGGGAGAGCAGACTCATCCCGAGTCCATAGACCCTGCGCCTTTAATGAGTCCCAGACTGCTCCCAAGCCCAGCAGGCTTGCATCCGTGGTTACAATGACCCAGGAAGGTCTCTGGAAGCATGTGCCTTGAGACAGATGCTCCTGAGAACACCAACACGGGAGAGTCTCATCGACTGATCTAGATCCTCTGAGACAGATCCGAATGGTCCCCGTTCCATCGTCTGAGCATGCATAACTGTAGAGCTCTCAAATGGAATCGAGCAAAGGGAATGATGTCCATGGAAACAACCATCAGACCAATTACCTCCATACATTGAGCCACTGATGGCCGAACAGTAGACTGAAGAGAGAAGCAAGAGGAAAGAATCTTGGATTTTCTGACCTCTGTCAGAAAATTTTTCATAGCTAGGGAATCTATTATGGTCCCTAAGAAAACCACCCTTGTAGCTGGAACAAGGAAACTCTTTTCCAGATTCACTTTCCATCCGTGGGAATGTAGAAAAGACAACAAGATCTCTGTGTGAGAGTTTGCTTGATGAAAAGATGGCGCCTGAACCAATATGTCGTCCAGGTAAGGCGCCACTGCAATTCCCCAAGCCCTGATCACTGCCAAGAGAGCCCCCAGAATCTTTGAAAATATTCTGGGAGCTGTGGCAAGGCCAAACGGAAGAGCCACAAACTGAAAGTGTTTGTCTAGAAAGGCACATCTCAGGTACTTGTGATGATCCTTGTGAATGGGAACATGAAGATACGCATCCTTCAGGTCTATGGTCGTCATAAACTGACCCTCTTGTACCAAGGGGAGAATGGACTGAATGGTCTCCATTTTGAAGGATGGTACCCTGAGAAATTTGTTTAGACACTTTAGGTCTAAAATAGGATGAAAAGTTCCCTATTTTTTGGGAACCACAAACAGATTGGAATAGAATCCCAGACCCTGTTCACCTTCGGGAAAAGGAACTATCACTCCCAGGGAAGAAATGTCCCGAACGCAATTCAAGAATGCCTCTTTTTATCTGGTTTGCAGATAATCTTGAGAGAAGAAACCAGACCCTGGGAGGAAAAGTCTTAAATGCTATTTTGTATCCCTGAGACACTATGTCCACAGCCCAAGGATCTGGGACATCTCGTACCCAAGCTGGATAAAACAGAGAAAGTCTGCCCCCCACTTGATCGGGTTCTGGACCGGGGGCAACCCCTTCATGCTGACAGACTCAGCTGCTTGCTTCTTAGATTGCTTCCCCTTGTTCCAAGACTGATTGGTTCTCTAAGAAGACTTGGATTGTTCCTGCTTAGAAGAGGGAGAGGAAGACTTTCCTTTGGGGTTACGAAAGGAATGAAAATTACTTTGACGTCCTTTAGATCTATTCTTCTTGTCTTGTGGTAGAAAATACACTTTCCCACCAGTAATGTAACATAGTAGATAAGGTTGAAAATAGACCGAAGTCTATAAGTACAAATCTAAAATACTTACAAAAAGATCCAGTTAAGCTTAAATAACCCCACTAAAAGGTGATACATTTAATACTAGCAATCATATCTATAAATTTTGTTTATATACAGAAATGTACCCAGACTATTTTTAAATGTATCTAGGGTATTGGCATATTGGATGTCAGAGATATGTATATATATTTTTGACAAGCCAGGGCCAAACAAGGTCTTACCCTTGTAAGGAAGCACTAAAAGCTTGGATTTAGAGGAAACATCTGCTGACCATGAATTCAGCCACAAAGTCAGATATCTATATCGCCCTTAGCTTAATAACTTGCATGGCGGCATCAGAAATGAAGAAATTGGCTAGCTTGAGAGCCTTAATCCTATCTTGGATTTCTTTCAAAGGAGTCTCAACCTGAAAAGACTCAGACAGAGCATAGAACCAATAAGATGCCGCACTGGACAACGTGGCCATACAAACTGCTGGTTGCCACTGAAGGCCTTGATGAACATACATCATCTTCAAATAAGCCCCCAGCTTTTTGTCCATAGGATCTTTAAAAGAGCAGCTATCCTCTATAGGAATAGTAGTTCTCTTAGCAAGAATAGAAATAGCCCCTTCTACTTTAGGCACCGTGAATATTTTATGCAGACAGCGACAGGAAACATCTTATTAATCAGGAGACGGAGAAAATGGACTCTCCTATTCCTGCACAATAATCTCCATAGCACGGTCTGGAACAGGAAACACTTCCACAGAGGAAGGAACATCAAAGTAATTATTAAGTTTACTTTGTTTCTTGGGGTTGACAACGACAGGCGGGTCGGAGTCGTCCAAATTAGCCAAAAACAAAATTTATGCTTACCAGATCATTTCCTTTCCTTCTGTATGAGGAGAGTCCACGGCTTCATTCCTTACATGTGGGAAATACAGAACCTAGACACCAGGAGGAGGCAAAGACAACCCAGCCAAAGGCTTTAATACCTCCCCCTCATATCCCAGTCATTCTGCTAAGGGAACAAGGAACAGTAGGATAAATATCAGGGTATAAATGGTGCCAGAAGAACAAAACAAAATTTAGGTCCGCCCATCAGAGAATACGGGCGGGGCCATGGACTCTCTTCACACAGAAGGAAATTAAATTATCTGGTAAACATAATTTATGTTTTCCTTCTTAATGAGGAGAATCCACAGCGAAGCAAAAACGTCAAACTTGTAAAATTTAGAAAAGGTATGTAAGGAGGACCAGGTAGCCGCCCTACAAATCTGATCCATAGAGGCCTCATTCTTGAAGGCCCAAGAGGAAGTCACTGCGCTAGTTGAATGAGCCTTAACCCTCTGAGGAGGCTTATGTCCTGCTGTCTCATAAGCTAAGCGAATAATGCTCCTCAACTAAAAAGATAAGGCACTCGGTGATGCCTTCTGCCCCCTACGCTTCCCAGAATAGACAACAAACAAAGAAGTCGTCTGTCTAAACTCCTTCGCAGCCTAAAGATAGAACTTCAAGGCCCGAACCACATCCAAATTATGAAGTAACAGTTCCTTTGAAGAAGGATTAGGACACAAGAAAGGAACCACAATCTCCTGATTGATGTTGCGATCTGAAACGACCTTAGGAAGAAAAACTAATCCAGTACGAAGAACAGCCTTATCAGCATGAAATACTATGTAAGGAGGCTCACATTGCAAGGCAGCCATTTCAGAGACTCTGCACGCCGAAGCAATAGCCAGTAGAAAAAGAATCTTCCAAGACAGTAATTTAATGTCAACTACATGCATAGGCCCAAACAGAGCCTTCTGCGAAACTTTAAGAACAAGATTTAAACTCCAAGGAGGAGCGCTAGATCTAAACACAGGCCTGATTCTAGCCAGAGCCTGAACAAAAGACTGAACATCTGGAAGCTCAGCGAGCCTCTTGTGCAGTAAAACAGATCCTTGCGACAAGGTAACTTCCATGGAGGAGATGACGACATCCCCACTAGATGCGCGAACCACATCCTTCGCGGCCACGATGGAGCAATCAGTATCAGATGACTGCTCCTGCTTGATGCGGGACACTACTGGAGGAAGGAGAGGTAATGGATGAAAAAGGGACATTAGATTAAACATCCAAGGCACCACTAATGCATCTATTAGCTCTGTCTGAGGATCCCTGGATCTCGACCCATACCTGGGTAGTTTGGTATTGAGACGGGACGCCATGAGATCAATCTCCAGAGTCTCCCACCTGTTGCATATCTCCACAAACACCTCGGAATGGAGAGACCATTCCCCCGGATGAAAGGATTGATTGTCTGCTGAGAAAATCCGCTTCCCAGTTGTCCACACCCGGAATGTGGATAGCTGACAGCAAACAGTTGTGGGCCTCCGCCCATTCCAGAATCCGAGATACCTCCCTCATTGCTATGGAGCAATGAACTGGAAGTGCTGGTCCAGGAAGGCAAACCTTAGGAACTGAAAATGTTCCCTGTGAATTGGGACATGAAGGTAAGCATCCTTCAGATCTATATTAACTGTCCCTTCTGAATGAAGTGAAGGATAGACCTTATGGTCTACATCTTGAACCAGGGGACATTCAGAAACTTGTTTAAGCACTTTAAGTCCAGAATCGGGCGGAAAGGTCCCTCCTGGACCAGGAAAAGGTTTGAGTAGCATCCCATGCCTCGTTCCTCTATATGAACCGGGACAATGTCTTCTAAGGAGGACAGATCCCTAACGCACCCCAGAAATGCATCCTTATTTTCTGGGTTTGATGACAGATTTGAGAGAAGGAATCTGCCCTTGGGTGGAAGAGACATGAACCTACAGGGCCCAAGGAGCCTATACATCCCTGAACCAAGCTTTAAAGAAGAGCGAAAGTTTGCCCCTACCTGATCCATAGACGTACCGGGGGCGACCTATTCCAGGACTGAACCGTCTTCCAAGTTTTAGGTTGCTCTGTTTTAGCGGAGGATTGCTAGCGCTGGGATTTATCAGAACGAAAGGAACAAAAATGATTAGATTGTCCCTTAGATCTGTTCTTTTTATCTTGTGGTAGGAAGGCACCCTTGCCCCCTGTAACCGTGGAAATAATGGAGTCCAGGCCTGGACTAAACAAAATCTTACCCTTGAATGGAAGCGAAAGGAGTCTGGATTTGGAAGTCAAATATGCAGACCAGGACTTCAGCCACAGAGCCTGGCAGGCAGGCCTGAACAGAAAACCCAGCAGTTTTGGTATATAAACGAATAATTTGCATATTTGAATCACAAATAAAGGAATTAGTGACCCTTAAAGCCTTAATTCTATAAAGAATAATATCGAGGGGACCTTCCACCTCGATCAATTCCGATAAGGAGCCACACCAGTAAGTAGCCGCTCCTGTAACCACGGCAACTGCCGCCCCTGGTTGAAAAAAATATCCTGAATGTTGAAACATCTTTCTTAACAGAGTTTCCATCTTTTTATCCATGGGTTCTTTGAACAACGAGCTATCCTCCAGTGGGATAGTAGTACGTCTTGCAAGCGTGGAGACAGCGCCATCCACCTTAGGGACGGAACCCCACAACTCCAATTGAGAGTCTGGGCCCGGGAACATTTTCTTAAAGGCAGACGAAGGGGTGAAGAAAGAACCAATCCTCTCCCATTTGTTCTTAATCTTGCCATCTTTACAGGAACAGGGAAAGTCTGAAGAACAACCCTGTCTTCGTAAACTCTATCCAGTTTAGGAATTAAAGGTTCTTCAGGCAGTTTGGCCTCTGGAACCTCTAAGGTAGCCAGAACTTCCTTTAAAAGAAAGCGCAAGTGCTCCATCCTAAATCTAAAATCTGGTTCCACCGCAATTGGAGGCTTAGAGGCAGCCGATTCTGACCCAGAAAGTTCACACTCTGAAGTATCAGAAAGAACTTCATCATCAGATAACCGTCTATCAGTTATAGCCAATAAACTAGATGACCCCTGGAAGAATAGCAATATTTGACCTTGCGCTTAGCAGGGCAAGGTAAAACACTAATGGCCACAGACACTGCCGTTTGTAACTGCGCAATGAAGTCTGGAGGTAAAAGGCCTCCTCCAGATGGAGGATCAGACGTGCTATGGGAAACTGCATGTGTATTAGGAGATGAAAGCAGGGTGTGCACCTCACGGGACGGGGACCCCTCAGAGGTGGAAGGCTCAGTTGTATCAAGCATGTTAACCTTTTTTGACATAATCGCTTTTTCTAGGCATGTGGAACATAATTGAGAGGGAGGGTATACCTCAGCCTCCTCACAATATAAACAGGCATTAGCTATGGGCTATGTCATAATATAACAATAACAAACGTTCTATAAAATATAAAAACGGCACCTTTATACCCCCAATGGCTGGGGCACTCACCACCTTCTATGACCCAGGCACACAGAGTAATCCGCTTCTCTCCGATAACCAGCATGTTCAGAGAATAGGAAGTGAAACTACGACCACACCCAGTCACATGGAGTGCAACCTAGGACCGCCTCCGCTAAGGAAAAGCACACCAAGCTTGTAAAGCTGCGCAGCTCTAAAGTGAAAGTAGCCTGTATGTTCCAATCTCAGCCTATGAGCCTCAAAAAACATCTCACACATAACGCAGTATAAATCAAATAAAAATGTATTAGATTAATCCCCACTGTTCAATTATCCCCCCTCAGGATATATTAACCCTTGATTCCATACAGATAAAAGGAGCCACACTGTGACCCTGTCTTCTAGCGTTACCATATGTGTAAAAAATGAAACAATCTTACTGGAATCTATGCCGTGGAACAGAAACACAGACTCTCAAGTATGACAGTCTTTTAGGATCGCTCCTGACATGGACTTGAGTGATGAAAGCAGGCAGTGAAACTCATCAACACTGATTGCTTAGGAGCTGTAAATACGAGTCTGGATGCATTCGCAGAAAGACTCTCCCTGCATCTCCAAAACCTAACTTTCGCCAATGCTCTCACTGAGAGGCTGACATGACTACTTAAAACTCCAGTCCCATTTCAAAGGGTAGATACCCCTCATAAGGAACTACTCTATCTTCTGACACTTCTCTGCCAACCTCCTGTGACGAAAGGCAAAGAATGACTGGGATATGAGGGAAGTGGGGAAGGTATTTAAGCCTTTGGCTGGGCTGTCTTTGCCTCCTCCTGGTAGCCCGGTTCTGTATTTCCCACAAGTAAGGAACAAAGCAGTGGACTCTCCTCATATTAAGAAGGAAACCTCCTTTAACAATACATGGAGGTGTTCAAGCTTAAATCTGAAGGATACTACTTTAGCATCAGATGAAGGAATTACGCCTTCAGAATCTGAGATTTCACCCTCAGAGGCTACTGATGTATCCTCCTCAGACTTATGAGAGAGAGCAATCTGGGTAGCAGAGTTTGGGACAGAAACCGTAGCATCTAAATCTTTAACATTCCTCTTGTGTTTTCCATTTAGCATAGAGAATGGCAAACAAGGCCGTAGATACCACCGAGGATACCTGAGCCGCAATTTCTGCTTGAAAATACACTCCTCCAGGAGCCTGAGAGGAACCGAAGGGCACTGTATGTGACGCCACTAAGGGATGTTTGAGGAGAAAGCTGTGGCATTGCCTGAACAGCATCATCCTGAGAGACAGTTGGCTCAGAAACAAAAAGTTTATCTTTATTTTTCAAAGTCCTCTCTATACATGAGGAACAAAATTGCAAGGGCGAAACAATTAGGTTTTCTAAGCAAAGCAGACAATAGTCCATGGAAACATAATCCTATTCCATGGCAGAAAAAAAAAATGTATTTAACCTTAGACGTACTGCTACTTTAAATAATGCCTCTTAGCTTGAAGCAAGTCACCCAATAATGCAATATAAACTTGAGCAGCAAGAAATAATATACAAATATAAGTTCTAAAATTTGACCAACTCTACACCTCAGACGTTAGATGGGGTGCCTACCTGCCCCTCCTGTAAGGAAAAACACTGAACTGCAAGACCGGATTCTTTCAACCGCTTCTAAGCAGAGACGGAGCAAATGGTCATATAACCGTCAAAAGAGACTTCATCACACATGTAAGCACGCGTTTCTAGCCGGAAGAGACAAAGAGAAAACCCCACAGCCGCTCTCTGACAGAAATGATTGCGCCAGAGCCTGCAATGATCGTAATGATATGCGATTGAGTAAAATCCTCTTCATTTAAAAATAAAATTGAGCCACCGGATTGGGGTTAACGCCTTGTTACCCAAAAAGGAGATGAATCCCTGTCTCTAAGTCACATAATAAACCACCCCTGCCATAATCTATCCTGAACTCAAGATTTCATTCCCACAATAAATGCAGATTTGGATTCAAATTAACCCTCACAGTGCCAGTCTCCTAGCCCCAGAAGACAAAAGGCACATACCTGCACATCTAGCTGTTCGGCAGGAGGATAGCACACCCGGCGTAAAAGGGAAGCCAATCCTTACAGAGACCTGTGTAAAAAAGAAAAAACAAAGTAAACCTACTCTGGCTTTCTGTACTAGGGAAGCGACATGTTAGGAAAACACAGCAAGGCCCACCTTACAAGTTCCTAACTGTTTTAAAGCTACCACTACTCTACTGAAGAGATTGACGTTTAGTACAGCTATACCCAAAAACTTGCTTTTAGCAAAAGAAATCCAATATTTACACCAAAACTTCACCTCCCCCATTTAACAGAGACAAAAAAAATGACTGGGTATTATGGGTAGGGGAGTGACACTTAACAGCTTTGCTGTGGTGCTCTTTGCCTCCTCCTGCTGGCCAAGAGTGAAATTCCCAACAGTAATTGATGACGTCGTGGACTCACCATATCTTAGGAAAGAAAGCATGTGTTTTTTTATATATATTTTACATATATTATTCTATATCAACACAACAGAATGTAATGTGATTCGAGAATTTTTACTGTCCCTGTAGTATTTAATTATTCTAATTATAAACGTATACCATACACATTATTTGGCAGATAATAATGAAACATTTACCATGTAAACATCAAATTCATCCAGGCACCTGAATGGTGATTCAGCAATTGACCACAGAGAAAGCACAAAGCATACAGTTGAAAAAGAACGTTCTCCTCCAGAAAGAGATCTCATATCTGACAAAGCTGCCTTATTCCCTTCTCCAGGCTGAACCTGAAATAGTTTGATAAAAAACAAAAACAACAACTGAAATGACTGTTTTCATCAAATAAAGGCATTTCATATAGTATTTGCTTAATCCTAAAAATTACAGTCAAGTAATTGGGTCACTGATTTTTATTTGTCTTTCAATGAGCTGTCACAGTGAGGTACTGAGCTGCATAAAGTCATTTGCTGGGAACATACAGACCCAGCAGCTGCAAATATGGCGAAGCGGAGTGAAGTTAGTGAATGTACAGTGAACCAATCATTTATTCCGTGTTTTATTTAAGAAGCAACGAAAAGCAATTGAGACTGAAACTAATCAATAAACATTTTGATAGCTTTCAAATCTCAATGATCATATAGCAGATTATTAGCTCCTCTGCTGCCAGCATTTAACCAGAAATAATCTTGCTCTTCTACAATCTAGCTAAAAAAACACAATTTATGCTTACCTGATAAATTTATTTCTCTTGTGGTGTATCCAGTCCACGGATCATCCATTACTTGTGGGATATTCTCATTCCCAACAGGAAGTTGCAAGAGGACACCCACAGCAGAGCTGTAATATAGCTACTCCCCTAACTGTCATAGCCAGTCATTCGACCGAAAACAAGCCGAGAAAGGAGGAACCATAGGGTGTAGTGGTTACTGTAGTTTAAATTTAAAAATTACCTGCCTTAAAATGACAGGACGGGCCGTGGTCTGGATACACCACAAGAGAAATAAATTTATCAGGTAAGCATAAATTGTGCTTTCTCTTGTAAGGTGTATCCAGTCCACGGATCATCCATTACTTGTGGGATACCAATACCAAAGCTAAAGTACACGGATGAAGGGAGGGACAAGGCAGGAACTTAAATGGAAGGAACCACTGCCTGTAAAACCTTTCTCACAAATATAGCCTCCGAAGAAGCAAAAGTATCAAATTTGTAAAATTTAGAAAAAGTATGAAGCGAAGACCAAGTCGCCGCCTTGCAAATCTGTTCAACAGAAGCCTCATTTTTAAAGGCCCAAGTGGAAGCCACAGCTCTAGTGGAATGAGCTGTAATCCTTTCAGGAGGCTGCTGTCCAGCAGTCTCATAGGCTAAGCGGATTAAGCTTCTTAGCCAAAAAGAAAAAGAGGTTGCCAAAGCCTTTTGACCTCTCCTCTGTCCAGAGTAGACAACAAACAAAGCAGATGTTTGACGAAAATCTTTAGTAGCTTGTAAGTAAAACTTTAAAGCACAGACCACGTCCAGATTGTGTAACACAAGGATGGAACCACAATCTCTTGATTGATATTCTTGTTATATACCACCTTAGGTAAGAACCCAGGTTTGGTACGCAGGACTACCTTATACGTATGAAAAATCAGATAAGGAGAATCACATTGTAAGGCAGATAGCTCAGAGACTCTACGAGCCGAGGAAATAGCTACCAAAAAAAAAAAAAAAAACTTTCCAAGATAAAAGTTTGATATCTATGGAATGAAGAGGTTCAAACGGAACTCCTTGAAGAACCTTAAGAACCAAGTTTAAGCTCCATCGTGGAGCAACAGGTTTAAACACAGGCTTGATTCAAACTAAAGCCTGACAAAATGCCAGAACATCTGGAACATCTGCCAGACGCTAGTGCAAAAGAATAGACAGAGCAAAAATCTGTCCCTTTAAGAAACTAGCTGACAATCCTTTTTCCAAACCTTCTTGGAGAAAAGATAAAATCCTAGGAATCCTGACCTTACTCCATGAGTAACCCTTGGATTCACACCAATAAAGATATCTACGCCATACTTTATGGTAAATTTTCCTGGTGACAGGCTTTCGTGCCTGTATTAAGGTATCAATAACTGACTCGGAGAAGCCACGCTTTAATAAAATCAAGCATTCAATCTCCAGGCAGTCAGCCTCAGAGAAATTAGATTTGGATGGTTGAAAGGACCCTGAAGTAGAAGGTCCTGTCTCAGAGGCAGAGACCATGGTGGAAAGGATGACATGTCCACTAGATCTGCATACCAGGTCCTGCGTGGCCACGCAGGTGCTATCAGAATCACCGATGCTCTCTCCTGCTTGATCTTGGCAATCAGTCGAGGGAGCAGAGGAAACGGTGGAAACACATAAGCCAGGTTGAAAGACCAGGGCGCTGCTAGAGTATTTATCAGTGTCGCCTTGGGATCTCTGGACCTGGATCCGTAACACGGAAGCTTGGCGTTCTGGCGAGACGCCATGAGATCCAGTTCTGGTTTGCCCCAATGGAGAATCAGTTGTGCAAATACCTCCGGATGGAGTTCCCACTCTCCCGGATGAAAAGTCTGACGACTTAGAAAATCCGCCTCCCAGTGCTCTACACCTGGGATATGGATAGCTGATAGGTGGCAAGAGTGAATCTCTGCCCAGTGAATTATTTTTGAAACTTCTAACATCTCTAGGGAACTTCTTGTTCCCCCTCGATGGTTGATGTAAGCTACAGTCGTGATGTTGACCGACTGAAATCTGATGTACCTCAGAGTTGCTAACTGAGGCCAAACCTGAAGAGCCTTGAATATCGCTCTTAGTTCCAGAATATTTATTGGAAGGAGAGACTCCTCCTGAGTCCACAATCCCTGAGCCTTCAGGGAGTTCCAGACTGCACCCCAACCTAGAAGGCTGGCATTTGTTGTTACAATAGTCCAATCTGGCCTGCGAAGGTCATACCTTTGGACAGATAGACCCGAGATAGCCACCAGGGAAGAGGATACCTGGTCTCTTGGTCCAGATTCAGTTGAGGGGCCAAATCTGTGTAATCCCCGCTCCACTGACTGAGCCTGCATAGTTGCAGCGGTCTGAGATGTAAGCGTGCAAACGGCACTTTGTCCATTGCCGCTACCATTAAGCCGATTACTTCCATACACTGAGCCACCAAAGAGCGCGGAATGGAATGAAGAACCCGACAGGAATTTAGAAGCTTTGATAACCTGGACTCCGTCAAGGTAAATTTTCATTTATACAGAATCTATCAGAGTCCCTAGAAAGGAAACTCTTGTGAGTGGGGATAGAGAACTGTTTTCCTCGTTCACTTTCCACCCATGCGACCTCAGAAATGCCAGTACTACGTCCGTATGAGACTTGGCAATTTGGAAGTTTGACGCCTGTATCAGGATATCGTCTAAATAAGGGGCTACTACTATGCCCCGCGGCCTTAGGACCGCCAAAAGCGACCCTAGAACCTTTGTAAAGATTCTTGGGGCTGTAGCTAATCCAAAGGGAAGAGCTACAACTGGTAATGCCTGTCTTGAAAGGCAAACCTGAGAAACCGATGATGATCTTTGTGTATCGGAATGTGAAGATAAGCATCCTTTAGATCCACTGTAGTCATATATTGACCCTCCTGGATCAGTGGTAGGATGGTACGAATAGTTTCCATCTTGAAACTTGAAACTGACACGAGGGTCTGACACGTGGGGAGGGTTAGTCGGCATAACTTTCCCCTCGTTAGATTCCTCTGGTGATAATTTTTTTAAAAACAGAATATGATCATTATTGCATAAAATGAAATCAGTACATTTGGTACACATTCTAAGAGGGGGTTCCACCATGGCTTTTAAACATAATGAACAAGGAGTTTCTTCTATGTCAGACATGTTTATACAGACTAGCAATGAGACTAGCAAGCTTGGAAAACACTTTAAATCAAGTTAACAAGCAAATATAAAAAACGGTACTGTGCCTTTAAGAGAAACAAATTTTGTCAGAATTTGAAAAACAGTGAAAAATGCAGTAAATCAAACGAAATTTTTACAGTGTATGTAATAGGCTAGCAGAGCATTGCATCCACTTGCAAATGGATGATTAACCCCCTTAGTTCAAAAAACGGATCAAAAAAACGAAAACAGAATTTATGCTTACCTGATAAATTACTTTCTCCAACGGTGTGTCCGGTCCACGGCATCATCCTTACGTGTGGGATATCTCTTCCCCAACAGGAAATGGCAAAGAGTCCCAGCAAAGCTGGCCATATAGTCCCTCCTAGGCTCCGCCCACCCCAGTCATTCGACCGACGGACAGGAGGAAATATATATAGGAGAAACCATATGGTACCGTGGTGACTGTAGTTAGAGAAAATAATTCATCAGACCTGATTAAAAAACAAGGGCGGGCCGTGGACCGGACACACCGTTGGAGAAAGTAATTTATCAGGTAAGCATAAATTCTGTTTTCTCCAACATTGGTGTGTCCGGTCCATGGCGTCATCCTTACTTGTGGGAACCAATACCAAAGCTTTAGGACACGGATGAAGGGAGGGAGCAAATCAGGTTACCTAAACGGAAGGCACCACAGCTTGCAAAACCTTTCTCCCAAAAATAGCCTCCGAAGAAGAAAAAGTATCAAATTTGTAAAATTTGGCAAAAGTGTGCAGTGAAGACCAAGTCGCTGCCTTACATATCTGGTCAACAGAAGCCTCGTTCTTGAAGGCCCATGTGGAAGCCACAGCCCTAGTGGAGTGAGCTGTAATTCTTTCAGGAGGCTGCCGTCTGGCAGTCTCATAAGCCAATCAGATGATGCTTTTAAGCCAAAAGGAAAGAGAGGTAGAAGTCGCTTTTTGACCTCTCCTTTTACCAGAATAAACAACAAACAAGGAAGATGTTTGTCTGAAATCTTTTGTAGCCTCTAAATAGAATTTTAGAGCACGGACTACGTCCAAATTGTGTAACAAACGTTCCTTCTTTGAAACTGGATTCGGACACAGAGAAGGTACAACTATCTCCTGGTTAATATTTTTGTTAGAAACAACCTTAGAAAGAAAACCAGGCTTAGTACGCAAAACCACCTTATCTGCATGGAACACCAGATAGGGCGGAGAACACTGCAGAGCAGATAACTCTGAAACTCTTCTAGCAGAAGAAATTGCAACCAAAAACAAAACTTTCCAAGATAGTAACTTAATATCTATGGAATGTAAAGGTTCAAACGGAACCCCTTGAAGAACTGAAAGAACTAGATTTAGACTCCAGGGAGGAGTCAAAGGTCTGTAAACAGGCTTGATCCTAACCAGAGCCTGAACAAATGCTTGAACATCTGGCACAGCTGCCAGTCTTTTGTGTAGTAAGACAGATAAAGCAGAGATCTGTCCCTTTAGAGAACTTGCAGATAATCCTTTCTCCAAACCTTCTTGTAGAAAGGAGAGAATCTTAGGAATTTTTATCTTATTCCATGGGAATCCTTTGGATTCACACCAACAGATATATCTTTTCCATATTTTATGGTAAATCTTTCTAGTTACCGGTTTTCTGGCCTGAACCAGAGTATCTATCACAGAATCTGAAAACCCACGCTTCGATAGAATCAAGCATTCAATCTCCAAGCCGTCAGCTGGAGGGAGACCAGATTTGGATGTTCGAATGGACCCTGAACAAGAAGGTCCTGTCTCAAAGGTAGCTTCCATGGTGGAACCGATGACATATTCACCAGGTCTGCATACCAAGTCCTGCATGGCCACGCAGGAGCTATCAAGATCACCGAGGCCCTCTCCTGATTGATCCTGGCTACCAGCCTGGGAATGAGAGGAAACGGTGGAAATACATAAGCTAGGTTGAAGGTCCAAGGTGCTACTAGTGCATCTACTAGAGTCGCCTTGGGATCCCTGGATCTGGACCCGTAGCAAGGAACCTTGAAGTTCTGATGAGACGCCATCAGATCCATGTCTGGAATGCCCCATAATTGAGTTATTTGGGCAAAGATCTCCGGATGGAGTTCCCACTCCCCCGGATGGAATGTCTGACGACTCAGAAAATCCGCCTCCCAGTTTTCCACACCTGGGATGTGGATCGCAGACAGGTGGCAGGAGTGATCCTCCGCCCATTGAATTATTTTGGTCACTTCTTTCATCGCCAGGGAACTCCTTGTTCCCCCCTGATGATTGATATACGCAACGGTCGTCATGTTGTCTGATTGGAACCTTATGAATCTGGCCTTTGCTAGTTGAGGCCAAGCCCTGAGAGCATTGAATATCGCTCTCAGTTCCAGAATGTTTATCGGGAGAAGAGACTCTTCCCGAGACCATAGACCCTGAGCTTTCAGGGATTCCCAGACCGCGCCCCAGCCCACTAGACTGGCGTCGGTCGTGACAATGACCCACTCTGGTCTGCGGAAGCTCATTCCCTGGGAAAGATGGTCCAGGGTCAGCCACCAACGGAGTGAATCTCTGGTCTTCTGATCTACTTGAATCATTGGAGACAAGTCTGTATAGTCCCCATTCCACTGTTTGAGCATGCACAGTTGTAATGGTCTTAGATGAATTCGTGCAAAAGGAACTATGTCCATTGCTGCAACCATCAACCCTACTACTTCCATGCACTGCGCTATGGAAGGACGAGGAACAGAATGAAGAACTTGACAAGAGCTTAGAAGTTTTGACTTTCTGACCTCTGTCAGAAAAATCCTCATTTCTAAGGAATCTATTATTGTTCCCAAGAAGGGAACTCTTGTCGACGGAGACAGAGAACTTTTTTCTATGTTCACCTTCCATCCGTGTGATCTGAGAAAGGCCAGAACAATGTCTGTATGAGCCTTTGCTTTTGACAGGGACGACGCTTGTATTAGAATGTCGTCCAAGTAAGGTACTACTGCAATGCCCCTCGGTCTTAGAACCGCTAGAAGGGACCCTAGTACCTTTGTGAAAATCCTTGGAGCAGTGGCTAACCCGAATGGGAGGGCCACAAACTGGTAATGCTTGTCCGGAAAAGCGAACCTTAGGAACTGATGATGTTCTTTGTGGATAGGAATATGTAGGTACGCATCCTTTAGATCCACGGTAGTCATAAATTGACTTTCCTGGATAGTGGGTAGAATCGTTCGAATGGTTTCCATCTTGAACTTTCAAAATTGGTCTGAAAGTTCCCTCTTTTTTGGGAACTACGAACAGATTGGAATAAAATCCCATTCCTTGTTCCTTTATTGGAACTGGGTGTATCACTCCCATCTTTAACAGGTCTTCTACACAATGTAAGAACGCCTGTCTCTTTATTTGGTTTGAGGATAAGTGAGACATGTGGAACCTTCCCCTTGGGGGTAGTTCCCTGAATTGCAGGAGATAACCCTGAGAAACTATTTCTAGCGCCCAGGGATCCTGAACATCTCTTGCCCAAGCCTGAGCAGAGAGAGTCTGCCCCCCACTAGATCCGGTCCCGGATCGGGAGCTACTCCTTCATGCTGTTTTGTTAGCAGCGGCAGGCTTCTTGGCCTGCTTACCCTTGTTCCAGCCTTGCATCGGTTTCCAGGCTGGTTTGGGTTGTGAGGCATTACCCTCTTGCTTAGAGGATGCAGAATTAAAGGCCGGTCCGTTCCTGAAATTGCGAAAGGAACGAAAATTAGACTTATTTTTGGCCTTGAAAGGCCTATCTTGTGGAAGGGCGTGGCCCTTTCCCCCAGTGATGTCTGAAATAATCTCTTTCAATTCTGGTCCAAATAGAGTTTTACCGTTAAGCAATTTTGTCTTGGATGACACATCCGCTGACCAAGACTTTAGCCAAAGCGCTCTGCGCGCCACGATAGCAAACCCTGAATTTTTTGCCGCTAATCTAGCTAATTGCAAAGCGGCATCTAAAATAAAAGAGTTAGCCAACTTAAGTGCGTGAACTCTGTCCATAACCTCCTCATATGGAGTCTCTCTACTAAGCGAGTTTTCGAGTTCCTCGAACCAGAACCACGCTGCTGTAGTGACAGGAACAATGCACGAAATGGGTTGTAGAAGGTAACCTTGCTGTACAATAATCTTTTTAAGCAAACCCTCCAATTTTTTATCCATAGGATCTTTGAAAGCACAACTATCTTCGATAGGAATAGTAGTGCGTTTGTTTAGAGTAGAAACTGCCCCCTCGACCTTAGGGACTGTCTGCCATAAGTCCTTTCTGGGGTCGACCATAGGAAATAATTTCTTAAATATAGGGGGGGGGAAACAAAAAGGTATGCCGGGCTTTTCCCACTCCTTATTTACTATGTCCGCCACCCGCTTGGGTATAGGAAAAGCGTTGGGGTGCACCGGAACCTCTAGGAACTTGTCCATCTTGCATAATTTCTCTGGAATGACCAAGTTGTCACAATCATCCAGAGTAGATAACACCTCCTTAAGCAGTGCGCAGAGATGTTCTAATTTAAATTTAAATGTCACAACATCAGGTTCAGCTTGTTGAGAAATTTTTCCTGAATCTGAAATTTCTCCATCTGACAAAACCTCCCTCATGGCCCCTTCAGATTGGTGTGAGGGTATGACAGAACAATTATCATCAGCGCCCTCCTGCTCTTCAGTGTTTAAAACAGCAATCGCGCTTTCTCTGATAAGTAGGCATTTTGGATAAAATATTTGCTATGGAGTTATCCATTACAGCCGTTAATTGTTGCATGGTAATAAGCATTGGCGCACTAGATGTACTAGGGGCCTCCTGTGTGGGCAAAACTGGTGTAGACACAGTAGGAGATGATGTAGTATCATGTTTACTCCCCTCATCCGAGGAATCATCTTGGGCAATTTCATTATCTGTGGCAGTACTGTCCTTACTTTGTTTGGACGCTATGGCACAATTATCACATAATTTTAAATGGGGAGACACATTGGCTTTCATACATATAGAACATAGCTTATCCGAAGGCACAGACATGTTAAACAGGCTTAAACTTGTCAACAAAGCACAAAAAACGTTTTAAAACAAAACCGTTACTGTCTCTTTAAATTTTAAACAGAAAACACTTTATTACTGAATATGTGAAAAAGTATGAAGGAATTGTTAAAAAATTAGTGTCTTAAAGCATTAAGAGTATTGCACACCAAATTTCAGAGCTTTAACCCTTAAAATAACGGAACCGGAGCCGTTTACAAATTTAACCCCTATACAGTCCCAGCTATAGCCTTTGCTGAGACCCAACCAAGCCCAGAGGGGAATACGATACCAATTGACGCCTTCTACAAGCTTTTCCAGCAAATTTCAGATCCTCACACATGCATCTGCATGCCCTGCTCTCAAAAAACAACTGCGCAGTAATGGCGCGAAAATGAGGCTCAGTCTACAACTAGGAAGGCCCCCTGACTGGAAAAGGTGTCTAACATAGTGCCTGCCGTTTAATAAACGTTCCCCAAGTTTATAAATGCAAATTGTCAGCATAAATATGAATAAAATGCCCAAATAAAGCAATCGATTTAGCCCATAAAAATGTCTACCAGTTTTTTAGCCCATATTAAGCCCTTTATTCTGATTGTTTGACTAAGAAAATGGCTTACCGGTCCCCATGAGGGGAAATGACAGCCTTCCAGCATTACATGGTCTTGTTAGAAATATGGCTAGTCATACCTTAAGCAGAAAAGTCTGCTAACGGTTTCCCCCAACTGAAGTTACTTCATCTCAACAGTCCTATGTGGAAACAGCAATCGATTTTAGTTACTGTCTGCTAAAATCATCTTCCTCTCACAAACAGAAATCTTCATCCTTTTCTGTTTCAGAGTAAATAGTACATACCAGCACTATTTTAAAATAACAAACACTTGATAGAAGAATAAAAACTACATTTAAACACCAAAAAACTCTTAACCATCTCCGTGGAGATGTTGCCTGTGCAACGGCAAAGAGAATGACTGGGGTGGGCGGAGCCTAGGAGGGACTATATGGCCAGCTTTGCTGGGACTCTTTGCCATTTCCTGTTGGGGAAGAGATATCCCACAAGTAAGGATGACGCCGTGGACCGGACACACCAATGTTGGAGAAATAGACTTTTTTTTTGTTTGTTTGTTTTTTTTTTTTAACAGTCACAACCAACTGCCACAGCAAGCTGTGGTCCTACCTTCCCCAATAAACGACTTTGGAAAGCCTTTGAGCCCTTTAGAGATGTCATATAGCATACAGGGGACTCCTGAGGGAAGCTGGATGTCACAGTTTGTAATTTTAACTGCACCAACTGTAACTTTTATACTATAACAGTGGAAAGCCTCAGTAAAACTGTTTCTAGTCAAAATTTAAGCCAGCTATGTGGAAAAAAACTAGGCCCCAATAAAGTTTTATCACCAATGCATATATAAAAACGATTAAACATGCCAGTTTATATTGCAATATCATAAGGGTATTACCCTTGGGAGTAAGCATGATACCAGTCGTTATTAAATCACTGTATTCAGGCTTAACTTACATTAATCCGGTATCAGCAGCATTTTCTAGTGTTTTCCATCTCTAGAAAAAATTATAACTGCACATACCTGATAGCAGAATAAACTGCACGCCATTCTCTTGCTGAAGTTACCTCATCTGTGTAATCCCCTCAGACATATGTGAGAATAGCAATGGATCTTAGTTACAACCTGCTAAGATCATAGAAACCTCAGGCAGATTCTTCTTCTATTTACTGCCTGAGATAAAATAGCACAACTCCGGTACTATTTAAAAATAACAAACTTTTGATTGAAGAAAATAAACTAACTATATTTAACCACTCTCTCCTACAACATCCTAGCTTGTTGAGAGTTGCAAGAGAATGACTGGGTATGACAGTTAGGGGAGGAGCTATATTACAGCTCTGCTGTGGGTGTCCTCTTGCAACTTCCTGTTGGGAATGAGAATATCCCACAAGTAATGGATGATCCGTGGACTGGATACACCTTACAAGAGAAAAAGATGCATGTGTAGAATAATCATACTGCACTGTCATCTAGTGGCAGTATAGTTTGACTATCATCAGTTCCACTGCCATTAGAGAACAGAATTGTAATTATTAATAAATGAGACACCAAATAATTTACTTTTTATGGGCATAAATAGCATTACTAACGATATTTGAGTAGCTAAATGACAGGCAGAATTGGTCATTTAAACCAACTGCTGAGCCATTTCCACCCCTGTGTGGAGCAGTTTTGGGGTTTTTAGCTGCTTCTCACATTTAATAACCACTGTATTTTCATTGATAAACCCACAGATTATATATTGTTGTTTTTAGCAGGTCCAACAGATTCAAACTATTCCACTATTTTATTTTATATATCATGATGTGAAAATTCTACAACAAAATGTGTGACATTTTTTATATTTTTTCTAAAATACATTAATAAATAATGTGGCAAACAATAGCGTGTTTTTTTCTCTAGGTTTTTGGGTCTCTATGCCTTTTTAATGGCCTATTATAAGTTTGTAGAGACCCTTTCACTAAATAAATGCATACAAATTTTAATAAACAAGATTTAAAAAAAAAAAAAAAAGTATGAACTCTATATGAAAAAGAATAAGGGATTATCCTCATATAAATTAGGGCCTTTTGGCATATTAATATAACCGATTTGTACGTGGGGCTCCCATGAGCCTTTGCTGAAATAAATGTACATTTATTTCTGCCAGGTGATTATCACTATTACTACAGTGATCACCTAGCTATTACAACTTATATAGGGGATTCATTTTAAAAAGAGGGCTATGGGTTTTAAAACAAGGGGACATGTGGGTTTCTAGGCCTTTATGATCATTTAACAGACACAGACCGAGAGAGACCCCCCTTCCTTAAAATATATATATTTTAAAATGTTATACACTACATGCACGACAGGCAATTACCTTTCCAACGGAGTGTCTTGGGGGTCTGTAGGAGTTAAGGGAACTGAGATAGACGGGATTTAATAAGCAACCTCACACCAAGCTCCCTTCTCCTACTTAGTAAGGCTGTCACTGTCTAGAAACCCCGGAAGTGACGTCACCATGCCCAAACATGGTGACGTCACTTACATACTAGGAATTCCCCAACCGAGGCCTTACCCAACACCACCTTGCAAGCCACGTAAGACTATAGGTGGGCTCTCAAAGGTGCCCCCTAGGATGACGACACGTGGTCATCATCCTCCGTAATGGCAGTGTGTGGATGACCATCACATGTCGTCATCTGCAGTTTTAGGGTCAGAAAGGTCAACAGAGAAATATGCATGGATGCATTTAATTTTTAAATAAAAAGTATTTTTGCAATATATTTCAATTAGCAAAAAATGCTTCTATTAAAGGTTATTACTGTTTTTCAGTGGCATGCACTCATATGCTGTGAGGGCCCAAGCAACAATATTCAAACACTAAAACTTGTCAGAGTCAGCAGAGGCTTATATCAAAATTAAGTCTTCACAGACACAATACACCCCACGACTATCTCTCTCTGAGCTTCAATA